>NC_092166.1:5449322-5586822 GCF_045791955.1 Oncorhynchus clarkii lewisi | reverse complement strand
GAAAAGGAGAGGAAAGAGGAGAGGAAAGAGGAGGTGGAAAGAGAAGGAGGAAAGAGGAGGTGGAAAGAGTAGAGGAAAGAGGACAGGAAAGAGGAGGAGGAAAGAGGAGAGGAAAGAGAAGAGGAAAGAGAAGAGGAAAGAGGAGAAGGAAAGAGGAGGTGGAAAGAGGAGAGGAAAGAGGGGAGGAAAGAGGAGAGGAAAGAGGAGAGGAAAGAGGAAAGAGAAGAGGAAAGAGGAGAGGAAAGAGGAGAGGAAGGAGGAGAGGAAAGAGGAAAGAGAAGAGGAAAGATGAGAAGGAAAAGGGAGAAAGAAAGAGGAGAGGAAGGAGGAGAGGAAAGAGGTTAGGAAAGAGGAAAGAGGAGAGGACGGAAGAGAGGAAAGAAGAAAGAGAAGAGGAAAGAGGAGAAGGAAAGAGGAGAAGGAAAGAGGAGAGGAAGGAGGAGAGGAAGGAGGAGGAGGAAAGAGGAGAGGAAAGAGGAGGTACTGAAAATAGGGCAGATGTTATTTTGGGGAGGACTCTAGGAGAGAGGCAGACAGACACAGACGTTCCCATGGGGCCTTACAGCACAACATGGCTGACAGGATACGGCTAAATAATGACAGGTAGGTATTGTTCTCTCAGGATTCAGAAGTTTAATAAAATACATTTTGTCTGTGTCTTAAATGGTATTCAGAGTGTATAATAGTCACATGTACAGGGCTGCAGGTGTAATTGCGGGGTACAGTGAAAATCTTAAGCTCCGGGGTCAGAGTAGAGACTGTTGAGGGGGCTGGGGGGCAGAGTAGAGACTGTTGAGGGGGGGGGGGGGGGGGGACAGAGTAGAGACTGTTGAGGGGGCTGGGGGGCAGAGTAGAGACTGTTGAGGGGGCTGGGGGCAGAGTAGAGACTGTTGAGGGGGCTAGGAGCAGAGTAGAGACTGTTGAGGGGGCTGGGGGCAGAGTAGAGACTGTTGAGGGGGGGGGGCAGAGTAGAGACTGTTGGGGGGGGTTGGGGGGCAGAGTAGAGACTGTTGAGGGGGGTAGGGGGGCAGAGTAGAGACTGTTGAGGGGGTGGGGGGGCGGAGTAGAGACTGTGGAGGGGGTGGGGGGCAGAGTGGAGACTGTTGAGGGGGGGGGGCAGAGTAGAGACTGTTGGGGGGGGTTGGGGGGCAGAGTAGAGAGGGGGGGTTGGGGGGCAGAGTAGAGAGGGGGGGGGGGGGGGGGGCAGAGTAGAGACTGTTGAGGGGGCTGGGGGGCAGAGTAGAGACTGTTGAGGGGGCTGGGGGCAGAGTAGAGACTGTTGAGGGGGCTGGGAGCAGAGTAGAGACTGTTGAGGGGGCTGGGGGCAGAGTAGAGACTGTTGAGGGGGGGGGGCAGAGTAGAGACTGTTGGGGGGCTGGGAGCAGAGTAGAGACTGTTGAGGGGGCTGGGGGAAGAGTAGAGACTGTTGAGGGGGGGGGGCAGAGTAGAGACTGTTGGGGGGGGTTGGGGGGCAGAGTAGAGACTGTTGAGGGGGGTAGGGGGGCAGAGTAGAGACTGTTGAGGGGGTGGGGGGGCGGAGTAGAGACTGTTGGGGGGGGTTGGGGGGCAGAGTAGAGAGGGGGGGGGGGGGGGCAGAGTAGAGACTGTTGAGGGGGCTGGGGGGCAGAGTAGAGACTGTTGAGGGGGCTGGGGGCAGAGTAGAGACTGTTGAGGGGGCTGGGAGCAGAGTAGAGACTGTTGAGGGGGCTGGGGGCAGAGTAGAGACTGTTGAGGGGGGGGGGCAGAGTAGAGACTGTTGGGGGGCTGGGAGCAGAGTAGAGACTGTTGAGGGGGCTGGGGGAAGAGTAGAGACTGTTGAGGGGGGGGGGCAGAGTAGAGACTGTTGGGGGGGGTTGGGGGGCAGAGTAGAGACTGTTGAGGGGGGTAGGGGGGCAGAGTAGAGACTGTTGAGGGGGTGGGGGGGCGGAGTAGAGACTGTTGAGGGGGTGGGGGGGCGGAGTAGAGACTGTTGAGGGGGGTGGGGGGGCGGAGTAGAGACTGTTGAGGAGGGTGCGGGCAGAGTAGAGACTGTTGAGGGGGCTGGAGGGCAGAGTACAGACTGTTGAGGGGTGTGGGGGGCAGAGTAGAGACCACTGAGAGGGGTGTATGTAGACTACATGGTAATAGTCTTTGTATGTAGACTACATGGTAATACTGTGTGTATGTAGACTACATGGTAATGCTGTGTGTATGTAGACTACATGGTAATACTGTGTGTATGTAGACTACATGGTAATACTGTGTGTATGTAGACTACATTGTAATACTGTGTGTATGTAGACTACATGGTAATAGTCTTTGTATGTAGACTACATGGTAGTTACATAGAAGCATATATACAAAGTCGATAAAAAATATATTCCTTCTCAGTCAAGAGTACATACTCGTATCTCAGTCAAGAGTACATACATTATTACAGCCAAGAGTACATACATTATTACAGCCAAGAGTACATACATTATTACAGCCAAGAGTACATACATTATTACAGCCAAGACTACATTATTACAGCCAAGAGTACATTATTACAGCCAAGAGTACATACATTATTACAGCCAAGAGTACATACATTATTACAGCCAAGACTACATTATTACAGCCAAGAGTACATTATTACAGTCAAGAGTACATACATTATTACAGACAAGAGTACATTATTACAGCCAAGAGTACATACATTATTACAGCCAAGAGTACATACGTTATCACAGCCAAGAGTACATACATTATTACAGTCAAGAGTACATACATTATTACAGTCAAGAGTAGGCTGAGGTTCTGACCTGTAGCACCCTCTATACAACCCCTGTGATTATTATTTGAACCTGCTGGTTATCTTTGAACGTTTGAACATCTTGAAGAACAGACTGGCACAGCCAGAAGAGGATGGGCCACCCTTTCATAGCCTGGTTCCTTTCTAGGTGTGTTCCTAGGTTCTGGCCTTTCTAGGGAGTTTTTCCTGGCCACAGTTCTTCTACATCTTCATTGCTTGCTGTTTGGGGTTTTAGGCTGGGTTTCTGTATACTGCTTTGTGACATCAGCTGATGTAAAAAGGGCTTCATCAATACATTTGATTGATATTAGTAGAGTATGCGTTAGTAGAGTATGTAATAGTAGAGTATGCATTAGTATAGTATGTGTTAGTAGAGATTGTATTAGCAGAGTATGTATTGGTATAGTATGTATTTATAGAGTATGCATTAGCAGAGAATGTATTAGTAGAGGTTGTATTAGTAAAGCAAGAGTATAATATATTATTTGTGTATAAAGTATTATTAGTGGAGTAGCGTGTGTACAGTTTGTATTAATATTTTTGAGTGTGTGTGCATATAGTATGTGTTAGTGGAGTGTTAGTGGAGTATGTGTTAGTGGAGTATGTGTTAGTGGAGTATGTGTTAGTGGAGTATGTGTTAGTGGAGTATGTGTTAGTGGAGTATGTGTTAGTGGAGTATGTGTGTACAGCAGAGATTGTATTAGCATGCGTGTGTAGAGTATATGTTAGCAGAGTACGCGCTAATATAGCATGTATTAGTATAGTGTGTATTGGAACAGTATTTGTGTATAGAATATGAATTAGGAGAGATTGTAGCAGTAGAAAATGTATTAGTAGAGTCTGTACAGTTGAAGTTGGAAGTTTACATTCACCTTATCCAAAAACATTTCAACTCAGTTTTTCACAATTCCTGACATTTAATCCTAGTAAAAATTCCTTGTTTTAGGTCAGTTAGGATCACCACTTTGTTTTAAGAATGTGAAGTGTCAGAATAATAGTAGAGAGAATGATTTATTTGAGCTTTTATTTCTTTCATGACATTCCCAGTGGGTCAGAAGTTTACATACACTCAATTAGTATTAGGTAGGATTGCCTTTAAATTGTTTATCTTGTGTCAAACGTTTCGGGTAGCCTTACATACACTTAGGTTGGAGTCATTAAAACTCGTTTTTTCAACCACTCCACACATTTCTTGTTAACAAACTATAGTTTTGGCAAGTCGGTTAGGACATCTACTTTGTGCATGACACAAGTAATTTTTCAGACAGATTATTTCACTTATAATTCACTGTATTTCATTTCCAGTGGGTCAGTAGTTTACATACACTAAGTTGACTGTGCCTTTAAACAGCCTGGAAAATTCCCCAAAATGATGTCATGCCTTTAGAAGCTTCGGTTAGGCTAATTGACATAATTTCAGTCATTTGGAGGTGTACCTGTTGATGTAGTTCAAGGCCTACCTTCAAACTCAGTGCCTCTTTGCTTTACACCATAGGAAAATCAAAAGAAATCAGCCAAGACCTCAGAAAAAAAATTGTAGACCTCCACAAGTCTGGTTCATCCTTGGGAGCAATTTCCAAATGCCTGCAGGTACCACGTTCATCTGTACAAACAATAGCATGCAAGTATAATCACCATGGGACCCCGCAGCCATCATACCACTCAGGAAGTAGACGCGTTCTGTCTCCTAGAGATTAATGTACTTTGCGGCGAAAAGTGCAAATCAATCCCAGAACAACAGCAAAGGACCTTGTGAAGATGCTGGAGGAACAGGTACAAAAGCAGCAACATGTTGTGGGGGTGCATTGCTGCAGGAGGGACTCTTGCACTTCACAAAAAAGATGGCATCACGAGGCAGGAAAATTACGTGGATAAATTGTAGCAACATCTCAAGACATCAGTCAGGAAGTTCAAGCTTGGTCGTAAAATGGGTCTTCCAAATGGACAATGACCCTAAGCATACTTCCAAAGTTGTGGCAAAATGGCTTAAGGACAACAAAGTCAAGGTGTTGGAGTGACCAAAGTTCTGACCTCAATCCCATAGAAAATGTGTGTGCAGAACTGAAAAAGTGTGTGCGGGCAAGGAGGCCTACAGACCTGACTCAGTAACTTCAACTGTACCTGGAGGTGACAGAATTCCCTGTTGCATGCTGGGTATGTACATAGTCAATGGTAGGCTTCGAGGGGACTTGACACATATAGCTCATATCTTGGCAGTAGTCCTGTGGACTACTTTATCACTGACCTCAACCCAGAGTCTTTTAGAGGGGGTTCACAGTCAGTCCACTGACACCCCTACCAGATCAGATGAAAATCAAATTCTACCTGAACAGAGCTTTGCTCAATTATGAGGCATCAAAGCTAAAGAAACTGAATAATATTAAGAAATGCTATAGATTGAAGGAAAGTAGTGTAGAAAACTACCAAAAAGCAATCAGGCAACAAATACAATCCCTTCTAGATAATTTCCTGGACAAAATGTTTCACTGTAATAGTGAAGGTGTAAACTTGGCAGTAGAAAACCTAAACAGTATATTTGACCTCTCAGCTTTAAAGACCAGAACCCACTAGATTCTCCACTTACATTGAATGAACTACAGCGCAAAATACAAACCCTCCAACCCAAAAAGGCCAATTGGGTTGATGGTACCCTCAATGAATTGATAAAATATACAGACCACAAATTCCAATTCGCTATACTTAAACTCTTTAACATCATCCTCAGATCTGGCATATTCAACAATATTTGGAACTTGATGATTTTGTTGATTTCAAAAAAGCATTCGACTCAATTTGGCATGAGGGTCTGCTATACAAATGAATGGAAACTGGTATTGGGGGAAAAACATATGACATAAAATCTATGTACACAAACAACAAGTGTGCGGTTAAAATGAGCAAAAAACAAATTTCTTTCTACAGGGCCGTGGGGTGAGGCAGGGATGCAGCTTAAGCCCCACCCACTTCAACATATTTATGAACGAATTGGCCAGAGCACTAGAACAGTGTCCAGCACCTGGCCTCACCCTACTAGATTCTGAAGTCAAATGTCTACTGTATGCTGATGATCTGGTGCTTCTGTCCCAAACCAAGGAGAGCCTACAGCAGCACCTAGATCTTCTGCACAGATTCTGTGAGAACAGGGCCCTGACAATAAATCTCAGTAAGACAAAAATAATGGTGTTCCAAATCAGTTCCCAGGACTACGAAGACAAATTCCATCTAGACATTGTTGACCTAGACCTCACAAAAAACTATACATACCTCTGTCTTAACATCAGCGCCACAGATAACTTCCACAACGCTGTGGAAAACGATCTGAGAGACAAGGCAAGAAGGGCCTTCTATGCCATCAAAAGGAACATAAATTCTAATAGCAATTAGGATCTGGCTAAAAATACTTGAGTCAGTTATAGAACCCATTGCCCCTTATGGTTGTGAGGTCTGGGGTCTGCTTACCAACCAAGAATTCACTAAATGGGGCAAACACCAAATTGAGACTCTGCATGCAGAATTCTGCAAAAATATCCTGTGTACAACGTAGAACACCAAATAACCCACGCAGAGCAGAATTAGTCCGATACCCACTAATTATCAAAAGCCAGAAAAGAGATGTTAAATTCTACAACCACCTAAAAGGAAACAATTCCCCAAACGTCTATAACAAAGCCATCACCTACAAAGAAATACACCTGGAGAAGAGGCCCCGAAGCAAGCTGGTCCTGGGGCTCTGTTCACAAACAGACCCCACACAGCAACACAATTAGACCAAACCAAATCATGAGAGAACAAAAATACATTGACTTGACACATTGGAAATCATTTACAAAAAAACAGACCAAACTAAAATGTATTTTGGCCCTAAACAGAGAGTACACAGTGGCAGGAACACTGTGACTGCCCCAAAATTAAGGAAATCTTTGACTATGTACAGACTGAGTGAGCATAGCCTTGCTTTTGAGAAAGGCTGCCGTAGGCAGACCTGACTCTCAAGAGAAGACAGGTTATGTGCACGCTGTCCACAAAATGAGGTGGAAACTGAGCTGCACTTCCTAACCACCTGCCAAATGCGTGACCATATTAGAGACACATTATTCCCCTCAGATTACGCTCAGATTACACAGATCCACAAAGAATTCGAAAACAAATACAATTTTGATGGACTCCCATATCTATTGGGTGAAATACCACAGTGTGCCTTCCCAGCAGCAAGATTTGTGACCTGTTTGCCACAAGAAAAGGGCAACCAGTGAAGAACAAACACCATTGTAACAACCTATATTTGTTTACTTATTTTTCCCTTTTGTACATTAACTATTTGCACATCGTTACAACACTCTATATAGACATAATATGACATTTGAAATGTCTTTATTATGTAGGAACTTTTGTAAGTGTAATGTTTACTGTTCATTTTGCTTGTTTATTTCACTTTTGTATATTATCTACTTCACTTGCTTTGACAATGTTAACACATGTTTCCCATGCCAATAAAAAACCCTTAAATTGAAATTGAAATTGAATTGTGAGACAGAGCAGGAGAAAAGGTAATACACTATTAAGGGAGTTTCTCGGTATGTCTGCTTCCTCTCTCGTCAGACATGGAGGCTTATATCCTTTGTTATCATGTCTCTGTCTCCAGTCCTTCTCCGCTGTCACACAGCACAGTGACATGGAGGTGACATGTGAAACGTACCCTGATAGATTACTGAAGATAGCTTTGCCCGCAGCCTTCTTACTTACTACTGTCATCCCCAACAAATGAAGAGACTGTGCTATTGCCCTTCTCCCATCCCCTTCTGGATCTGTGCTGCATTTCAAATTGCTTTTTTTTTTCTTTTTTCAAAACAGGGATTTATCTTGGAGGGAGAGATATTGCAGTCTCTCCACTACAGAGGATATTGTGGAGGTTTGCTCCTATTTAGAATGTGAGCTGTTGGAATGGGAGAACGAGGTGCTGGTCTGAACAACAATGGGGAGGATTCTATTGTGGAATGTTACAGACACTCTCAACATCAAATAGCTTCAGCTGCAATACATAATACACAATCTTTGAATTTCCTGACAATTCCTTCACATGTCCTCATTGTACACCAGTCCATTGATCTACCTTGATATATATATATATACCCTCTTAGAAAAAAGGCTTCCAAAGGGGTTATTTGACTGTCCCCATAAGATAACCATTTTTGTTTTCAGGTAGAACCATTTTTTTGGGGGGGGGGCAACCGAGTGGGGCAGTGGTCCAAGGCACTGCATCGCAGTGCTAGCTGTGCCCCTAGAGGTTCGTGTCCAGGCTCTGTTACAGCCATCCGAGACCTTGACCGGCTGCGCACAATTGTCCCTGCGTCGTCTGGGTTAGGGGAGGGTTTGGCCATCAGGGATGTCCTTGTCCCATCGCACACTAGCGACTCCTGTGGCGGGCCAGGCGCAGTGCACTCTGCCAGTCGCCAGGTGTACGGTGTCTCCTTTGACATATTGGTGTGGCTGGCTTCTGGGCTAAGACGGCATCGTGTCAAGAAGTAGTGCAGCTTGGTTGGGTTGTGTTTCGGAGGACGCATGGCTCTCAAACTTCGCCTCTCCCGGTTCCGTAGGGGAGTTGCAGCGATGAGACAAGACTGTAACTACCAATTGGATACCATGACATTGGGGACAAAAATGGATCTCAAAATGGTTATACTAAAACTAGTTATTAAAAGGGTCCTCTAATGGGGACAGCCCAAAAAACTTCTAGGTTCTAGATAGTACTTTGTTATGAGTGTTACAAGTTCTTCAAACTGAGAATCTCACTTCCTCTCTCGCTTCCTATCTTGCTTCCTCTCTCACATCCTATCTCACTTCCTCTCTCGCGTACTCTCTCACTTCCTTGGGCGGCAGGTAGCCTAGTGGCTAGCATGTTGGCTCAGTAACCGATAGGTTGCTGGATCAAAGGTAAAAATCATTAGTTCTACCCCTGAACGAGGCTGTTAACCCACTGTTTCCTGGTAGGCCGTAAGTCTGGTAAGTTTGTACTGACTTGCCTAGTTAAATAAAGCTTACACACATTCCTGTTTCTGTAGCTCCCCACTATACACATACATTAATCACTCAGTGGCCACAGAGTAATGCATCCTATCCCCTCAGAGTAATGCATCCTATCCCCTCAGAGTAATACATCCTATCCCCTCAGAGTAATGCATCCTATGCCCTCAGACTAATGCATCCTATCCCCTCAGAGATATGCATCATATCCCCTCAGAGTAATGCATCCTATCCCCTCAGAGTAATGCATCCTATCCTCTCAGAGTAATGCATCCTATCCCTTCAGAGTAATGCATCCTATCCCCTCAGAGTAATGCATCCTATCCCCTCAGAGTAATGCATCCCATCCCCTCGGAGTAATGCATCCTATCCCCTCAGAGTAATGCATCCTATCCCCCCAGAGTAATGCATCCTATCCCCTCAGAGTAATGCATCCTATCCCCTCAGAGTAATGCATCCTATCCCCTCAGAGTAATACATCCTATCCCCTCAGAGTAATGCATCCTATCCCCTCAGAGTAATGCATCCTATCCCCTCAGAGTAATGCATCCTATCCCCTCAGAGTAATGCATCCTATCCCCTCAGAGTAATGCATCCTATCCTCTCAGAGTTATAACAGCATATCATACCACTCTATTAAGACCTGTAGTCTGCACATCCATTCTCAAACACTGATCCTCAAAGTTCACCCGTCATATTCCCTACGGAATAGAACCCATGGTGTGACGGAATAGAACCCATGGTGTGACGGAATAGAACCCATGGTGTGACGGAATAGAACCCATGTTGTGCCGGAAATAGAACCCATGTTGTGACAGAATAGAACCCATGGTGTGTGAGATAGAAGCATCAGAATCCTCCTGCCTGCATTGTTGCTTGTGGTTGGTGGAATGATTCCCGCTTCTCAGATATGTCCCGCTGAGACATACAATATTTTTCATTCTATTTTGTTCAGTTTCAGTCTTGAAACATTCTACGTCATCTATAATATGCCATGCATGTTATACATTTTTTTGAGAGTATTAGATAAAAAGAACACAAAACTGGGTACTATTAAATATAAAACAAGTAAATGCTGGTCTGGGGACACTGTTCAATGCAGCCTCATTGAAAAAGGTTAAATGAAAATATTGGACATTCTGTAGGTTCTGCTTTGTAGGTATGGCCTCTTTAGAGGAAGCTATCACTCCTAGGTTCCCAGACCACTTACTGATTCAAGACTACACAAACACACACACACACACACACACACACACACACACACACACACACACAGACAGACAGACAGACAGACAGACAGACAGACAGACAGACAGACAGACAGACAGACAGACAGACAGACAGACAGACAGACAGACAGACAGACAGAGATTTCCAAGTGTTCAGATGTCTGGTTCCTGCTACAGCTAGCTGTGTGTGGGTGATACTATGGTGCTATGATTGATTCATTGTTACCCTGCTCATTGATGGGATAGGGAGTGTAAAATTACATTTGTATATTTAATCCTTCCACCAGATGATATACAGTACCAGTCAAAAGATTGGACACACCTACTGATTTAAGGGTTTTTATTTATTTTTAATATTTTCTACATTGTAGAATAATAGTGGACATAAAAACTATGAAATAACACGTGGAATCATGTAGTAAATAAAAATAAATTTGAGATTCTTCAAAGTAGATGACAACTTTGAACACTCTTGGCATTCTCTCAACCAGCTTCACCTGGAATGCTTTTCCAACTGTCTTAAAAGAGGTCCCCCTAGCATGCTGGGCACTTGTTGGCTGCTTTTTCTTCACTCTGCAGTCCACCTCATCCCAAACCATCTCAATTGGGTTGATGTCGGGTGATTGTGGAGGCCAGGTCATCTGACGCAACACTCCATCACTCTCCTTCTTGGTCAAATAGCCCTTGAAGACCATAGTCAGAACTACAAATGTCAGATTATTCCATGCAAAACAATTAGTCAAATTTAGATCTATCATCAGAGTTATACAACAAGTGACTGTATGCTTCACCCGATCAGTACACCTCAATTAGTCATTTTCAGATACTTGAGCATAGCCTCACGATATCTCTCAAATATCCAATTAATGGTGAGTGATATGAATGTACTTTTTTTTTCTCCAACCAACCAACCAGCCTACCTATTGAAGTGAACTAACACTATTCCCTTTTTCTAAGAGTGTTTAATCAGGATTGTTAATAACAGATCACATCAATATGGCGTATTACCCAGGCGTTAAACTACATTATATCCAAATATTGTTTGATTTGCTCGTCATATGTACTTAGTAAACTTTCCTAATATTACATTTCCTAATATTGAGTTGCACCCCTCCCCTTTTTGCCCTCAGAATATCCTCAATTCGTCGGGTCAGGGACTGTACAAGGTGTCAAAAGCATTCCACAGGGATGCTGGCCCATGTTGACTCCAATGCTTCCCACGGTTGTGTCAAATTGGCTGGTGGACCATTCCATCACCCATAGGAAAACTGTTGACACAAGGGAAACTGTTGAGAGTGAAAAACCCAGATGCGTTGTAGTTCTGGGCACAAACCAGTGTGCCTGGCACATACTACCAAATCAAATCAAATGTATTTATATAGCCCTTCGTACATCATCTGATATCTCTAAGTGCTGTACAGAAACCCAGCCTAAAACCCCAAACATCAACCAATGCAGGTGTGGAAGCACAGTGGCTTGGAAAAAACTCCCTAGAAAGGCCAAAACCTAGGAAGAAACCTAGAGAGGAACCAGGCTATGAGGGGTGGCCAGTCCTCTTCTGGCTGTGCCAGGTGGAGATTATAATAGCACATGGCCAAGGTGTTCAAATGTTCATAAATGAACAGCATGGTCAAATAATAATAATCACTGTGGTTGTCGAGGGTGCAACAGGTCAGCACCTCAGGAGTAAATGTCAGTTGACTTTTCATAGCCGATTATTGAGAGTGTCTCTACTGCTCCTGCTGTCTCTAGATAGTTGAAAACAGCAGGTCTGGGACAGGTAGCACGTCCGGTGAACAGGTCAGGTTTCCATAGCCGCAGGCAGAACAGTTGAAACTAGAGCAGCAGCACGGCCAGGTGGACTGGGGACAGCAAGGAGTCATCATGCCAGGCAGTCCTGAGGCATGTTCCTAGGGCATGAAAGAAAGAAAGAAAGAAAGAAAGAAAGAAAGAAAGAAAGAAAGAGAGAATTAGAGAGAGCATACTTAAATTCACACAGGACACCGGATAAGACAGGAGAAATACTCCAGATATAAAAGACTGACTCTAGCCCCCCAACACATAAACTACTGCAGCATAAATACTGGAGGCTGAGACAGGAGGGGTCAGGAGACACTGTGGCCCCGTCCGAAGAAAGCCCCAGACAGGGCCAAACAGGCAGGATATAACCCCACCCACTTTGCCAAAGCACAGCACCCACACCACTAGAGGGATATCTGCAACCACCAACTTACCATCCTGAGACAAGGCTGAGTATAGCCCACAAAGATCTCCGCCACGGCACAACCCAAGGGGGGGGGGCGCCAACCCAGACAGGAAGACCACGTCAGTGACTCAACCCACTCAAGTGACACACCCCTCCGAAGGACGGCACGGAAGAGCAACATATGCTAGTGACTCAGCCCCTGTAATAGGGTTAGAGGCAGAGAATCCCAGTGGAGAGAGGGGAACCGGCCAGGCAGAGACAGCAAGGGCGGTTCGTTGCTCCAGTGCCTTTCCGTTCACCTTCACACTCCTGGGCCAGACTACACTCAATCATAGGACCTACTGAAGAGATGAGTCTTCAATAAAGACTTAAAGATTGAGACCAAGTCTGCGTCTCTCACATAAGTAGGCAGATCATTCCATAATAATGGAGCTCTATAGGAGAAAGCCCTGCCTCCAGCTGTTTGCTTAGAATTTCTAGAGACAATAAGGAGGCCTGCGACTTGTGACCGTAGCGTACATGTAGGTATGTACGGCATGACCAAATCAGAGAGATAGGTAGGAGCAAGCCCATGTAATGCTTTGTAGGTTAGCAGTAAAACCTTGAAATCAGCCCTTGCCTTAACAGGAAGCCAGTGTAGGGAGGCTAGCACTGGAGTAATATGATCAAATTTCTGGGTTCTCGCCAGGATTCTAGCAGCCGTATTTAGCACTAACTGAAGTTTATTTAGTGCTTTATCCGGGTAACCGGAAAGTAGAGCATTGCAGTAGTCTAACCTAGAAGTGACAAAAGCATGGATTATTATTATTATTATTATTATTTCAGGACAGAACATTTCTGATTTTTGCAATGTTTGGTAGATGGAAAAAAGCTGTCCTTGAAACATGTTCGTCAAAAGAGAGATCAGTGTCCAGAGTAACGCCGAGGTCCTTCACAGTTTTATTTGAGACAACTGCACAACCATCAAGATAAATTGTCAGATTCAACAGAATATCTCTTTGTTTCTTGGGACCTGGAACAAACATCTCTGTTTTGTCCGAGTTTAAAAGTTGAACATTTTCAGCCATCCACTTCCTTATATCTGAAACACAGGCTTCCAGACATAAGGAAGTGGATGGCTGCAAATTAATCAGACTCTAAACCCTGTCTAAGCCAGATTATACTGAGCTACATGGAATTGTTTTAAGAAGGGCATACCAAGGATCATTTAGCAATTTTCTTTAGAATTTTAGGACCTCAAAGAAATATATTTAAAAAAATATTTTACACAAAATTATTTTTTTGCCTTGCTGCTATTAACAAACGCATTGAACATCAAATTCAGTACATGGAACAAATCAAATCAAATGTTTCACATGCGCCGAATACAACATGGTAAGATTTTACCGTTAAATATTTCTTTACAAACCCCAGTTTTAAGAAAACACCACCCAAATAAGTAAGAGATAAGAAAAACAAATAATTAAGGAGTAGCAGTAAATAACAATTGCTGGGCTATATACAGGGGGTACCGGTTAAGAGTCAATGTATCAATGTGCGGGGCACCAGTGTCGAGGTAATTGAGGTAATTATGTACATGCAGGTACTAAATTGACTATGCATAGATAATAACAGAGTAGCAGCAGTGTGGGGGGGTGCAAATAGTCTGGGTAGCCATTTGATTAGCCGTTCAGGAGTCTTATGGCTTGCGGGTAGAAGCTGTTTAGAAGCCTCTTGGACCTAGACTTGGTGCTCCGGTACTGCTTGCCATGCGGTAGCAGAGAGAACAGTCAATGACTAGGGTGGCTGGAGTCCTTGACAATTTTTAGGGCCTTCCTCTGACACCGCCTGGTATAGAGGTCCTGGATGGCAAGAAGCTTGTCCGCAGTGATGTACTGGGCCGTACGCTCTACCCTCTGTAGTGCCTTGTGGTCAGAGGCCGAGCAGTTACTATACCAGGCAGTGATGCAACCCGTCAGGATGCTCTCGATGGTGCAGCTGAAAACATCTTAGGAGGATCTGAGGACCCATGCCAAATCTTTTCAGTTCCTGAGGGGGAATAGGTTTTGTCCTCTTTACGACTGTCTTGACGTGCTTGGACCATGTTAGTTTGATGGTGATGTGGATGCCAAGGAACTTGAAGCTCTAAACCTTCTCCACTTCAGTCCCGTCGATGTTAATAAGGGCTTGTTCGGCCCTCCTTTTCCTATAGTCCACGATCAGCCCCTTGGTCTTGCTCACATTGAGGGAGAGGTTTTTGTCCTGACACCACACTGTCAGGTCTCTGACCCCCTCCCTTTTGGCTGTCTCATCGTTGTTGTTGATCAGGCCTACCACTGTTGTGTCATAAGCAAACTTAATAATGGTGTTGGAGTCGTGCTTTTCCACACAGTTGTTAATTTTGTCCAGATGGTGAAGGGCAGTGTGGAGTGGAATAGAGATAGAGTCATCTGTGGATCTGTTGGGGCAGTATACGAATTGTGGTGGGCCTCGGGTTTCTGGCATGATGGTGTTGATGCATTTAATGGCTACCGATGTGAGTGCTACACAGAGACTATGGTGGTCTGTATGAAACATGTAGGTGTTACAGACTCAGACAGGGAGAGGTTGAAAATATCAGTGAAGACACTTGCCAGGTGGTCTGCACATGCTTTGAGTACACGTCCTGATAATACGTCTGGCCGCACGGCTTTGTGAATGTTGACCTGTTTATTAAAGGTCTTGCTCTCATAAGATACCGAGAGCGTGATCACACAGTTGTCCAGAACAGCTGGTGCTCTCATGCATGCTTCAGTGTTGCTTTCCTCGAAGAAAGCATTAGAAAGCATTTAGCTCATCTGATAGACTCGCGTTACAGGGCTTGCGGGTGTGTTTCCCTTTGTAGTCCGTAATTCTTTTCAAGTCCTGCCACATCCGATGAGCGAGCCGGTGTAGTAGGATTCAATCTTAGTTGTGTATTGACGCTTTGCCTGTTTGATGGTTCACCTGAAGGCATAGCGGGATTTCTTATAAGCATCCAGATTAGTATCCCACTCCATGGAAGCGGCAGCTCTAGCCTTAAGCTAGATGCAGATGTTGCCTATAAACCATGGCTTTTGGTTGGGAAATGTATGCACGGTCACTGTGGGAACGACGTCGTAGATGCATTTATTGATAAACCTGGTGACATATTCCAGTCTGTGCTTGCAAAACATTCTTGTAGCGTAGCATCCACGTCATCTGACCACTTCCGTATTAATCGAGTCGCTGGTACTTCCTGCTTTACTTTTTTGTTGGTAAGTAGGAATCAGGAGGACAGAATAATGGTCAGATTTGCCAAATGGAGGGTGAGGGAGAGCTTTGTACGTGTCTCTGTGTGTGGATTATAGGTGGTCTAGAGTTTTTTTTCTGATTGCACATGTGACATCCTGTTAGAAATGAGGTAAAACAGATTTTAAGTTTCCCTGTGTTAAAGTCCCCGGCCACTTGGAATGCCGCTTCTGGATGAGCATTTTCTTGTTGAATGCGGTCTTAATGCGTTCGATACCATTCCTTATACAGCTGGTTGAGTGTGGTCCTAGTGCCAGCATCGGTCTGTGGTGGTAAATAGACGGCTACGAATAATATAGATGAGAACTCTCTCGGCAGCCATCCCCTTCGGCGCCATTATCAAACTGGCCATTCTACTGGCGAATAAAATGCCGATGTTTGTCTATGGAGATTGCATTGCTATGTGCTCGATTGTATACACCTGTTGCTGTGGCTGAAATAACCAAATCCACTAATTTGCGTATACAGTGAATTCAAAATATTCAGACCTCTTGTATTTTTATCTCATTTTTTTTAACGTTACAGCCTTATTCTAAATTTGATTAAATATTTTTTTTGATTGATTGATGAGAAAAAAAAAATATTCCACAAAATGAAAAATGTATTAAATATATATATATATATTACATTTGCATAAGTGTTGAGACCCTTTAATCAGTACTTTGTTGAAGCATATTTGACAGTGATTACAGCCTCCAGTCTTCTTCTGTATGACGCTACAAGCTTGGCACACCTGTATTTGGGGAATTTCTTCCATTCTCTGCAGATCCTCTCAAGCTCTGTCAGGTTGGATGAGCAGCTCCGTTCATCTTTTCATTGATCCTGACTCGTCTCCCAGTCCCTGCCGCTGAAAAACATCCCTGCAGCATGATGCTTCCACCACCATGCTTCACCGTAGGGATGGTGCCAGGTTTTCTCCAGATGTGACGCTTGCATTTAGGCCAAATAGTTCAATCTTGGTTTCTCATGATCTGAGAGTCTTTAGGTGCCTTTTCGCAAACTTCAAGTGGGCTGTCATGTGGCTTTTACTGAGCAGAGGCTTCCGTCTCGCCATTCTCCCATAAAGACCTTATTGGGGGAGTGCTGCAGAGATGGTTGTCCTTCTGGAAGATTCTCCCATCTCCACGGAGAAACTCTGGAACTCTGTCAGAGTGACAATCGGGTTCTTGTTCACCCCCTTGACCAAGGGTCTTCTCCACCGATTGCTCAGTTTGGCAGGGCGGCCAGCTCTAGGAAGAGTCTTGGTGGTTCCAAAATTCATCCATTTACGAATTGTGGAAGCCACTGTCTTCTTGGGAACCTTCGATGCTACAGAAATGGTTTGGTACACTTCCCCAGATTTGTGCCTCGACACAATCCTGTCTCGGAGATCAAAATCAATTATTTTAACCTCATGGATTGGTTTTTGCTCTGACATGCACTGTCAACTGTGGGACGTTATATAGACAAGTATGTGCCTTTCCAAATCATGTCCAATCAATTGAATTTACCACAGGTGGACTTCAAGTTGTAGAAACATCTTAAGGATGATAAATGGAAACAGGATGCACTTTTAGCTCAATTTCGAGTCTCATAGCAACGGGTCTGAATACTTATGTAAAGAAGGTATCTGTTTTTTACTCCAATTAAGTTGTAGAAACATATCAAGGATGATCAATGGAAATAGAGCTCAATTTCATGTCTCATACCAAAGGGTCTGAATACTTATGTAATTGTTTTTTCTTTTCTTTTATAAAACCTGTTTTCACTTTCACAATACCCGATTATGAGGTATTGTGATGTCATTATTGGGTATTGTGATGTCATTATGGTTTATTGTGTGTAGATTGATGAGGAAAACAAATGCTCAATCCATTTTAGAATACGACTATAACATTACAAAATGTGTCAAGGTGTCTGAATACATTTTATAGTGTACTTCTTCAGATGATAGTATATTTTATAATAATTATATATTTATATAAATCTTTTCTTCTTTGTATCTGGAAATTAAAAAAGAAAACAACATACACACACGGGGGGGGGGTACATCTCAAATGCTTTTCCCGTCACACCCTGATCTGTTTCACCTGTCTTTTGTGCTTATCTCCACCCCCCTCCAGGTGTCGCCCATCTTCCCCATTATCCCCAGTGTATTTATACCCGTGTTCTCTGTTTGTCTGTTGCCAGTTTGTTTTTGTTTTGTGAAACATACCAGCGTTTGTCCCCTTTCTCCTGTCTGTTCTAGTTCCTGTTTTCTAGTCTTTCCAGCTTTTGACCTTTCTACCTGCCCTGACCCTGAGCCTGTCTGCCGTCCTGTACCTGTTGCACCCTTTGTGGATTATTGACCCCTGCCTGCCCTGACCCTGAGACTACCTGCCGTTCTGGACCTGTTGCACCCTTTGTGGATTATTGACCTCTGACTGCCCTGACCCTGAGACTGCCTGCCATTCTGGACCTGTTGCACCCTTTGTGGATTATTGACCACTGCCTGCCCTGACCCTGAGCCTGTCTGCCATTCTATACCTTGCCACACCTCTCTGGATTATTGACCCCTGCCTGCCCTGACCCTGAGCCTGTTTGCCATTCTATACCTTGCCACACCTCTTTGGATTACTGACCCCTGCCTGCCCTGACCCTGAGACTACCTGCCGTTCTGGACCTGTTGCACCCTTTGTGGATTATTGACCTCTGACTGCCCTGACCCTGAGACTGCCTGCCATTCTGGACCTGTTGCACCCTTTGTGGATTATTGACCTCTGCCTGCCCTGACCCTGAGACTGCCTGCCATTCTGGACCTGTTGCACCCTTTATGGATTACTGACCTCTGCCTGCCCTTGTCCAGTCGTTTGCATGCCCCTGTACTAGAAATAAACTTGTG
The DNA here is from genome assembly GCF_045791955.1 of Oncorhynchus clarkii lewisi. Lineage (NCBI taxonomy): Eukaryota > Metazoa > Chordata > Actinopteri > Salmoniformes > Salmonidae > Oncorhynchus > Oncorhynchus clarkii. The sequence goes on along the minus strand of NC_092166.1, from coordinate 5,568,445 downwards.
TTACTTCGACACTGTCTGCATCTGGGTCACACCTCAAACCTGATACCCACAAGCACAGAAATATCAGGGATCTTCTTTAATTGAAAACCGGGACTGTGGAGAAACTGCAGGGGGGGTTGCGTTTAATATTGAAGATGTTGCGGTGGATCCCAGCATCTGCTTCTTGCATAGCTAAGATAAATGGTAGTCCCACTGGTCTTCATCTTCTTCTGTTTTACATTTCAGTAATTTACCAGACGCTCGTATCCAGATCGACTTACAGTAGTGAGTACATATACTGTTCAGACTGGTCCCACAACTCTGGCGTTGCAAGCTTCATGCTCTACCAACTGAGTCACACGGGACCCATTTTCTCCTCACACCTGGCCCTTCTTCTTCCTCTTCCTACCCATCCATATCCTTCTCCTCTTCCTCATCCTCTTCCTCCTCTTCATCCTCCTCTTCATCCACCTCCTCCTCCTCCTCGTCCTCCTCCTATTCTTCATCTTCTTCCTCTTCCTCCTCCTCTTCTTCCTCCTCATTCTCCTCATCCTCTTCCTCCTCCCCTTCATCCTCCTCTTCTTTGTCATCATCCACCTCCTCATCTTCTTCCTATTCGTTCTCCTCATCCTCCTCTTCATCCTCCCCGTCCTAGCTCCCTAACCCCATCTCTCTACCTGACAGTCTCAATCACTAGGCTGTACTCATGTGCAGTCAATTTAGAATTATTGTTATCCTCTCCCTACTGCCAAACAACACTAAAGTATTCTGTGTTCTACCATGAACCCCAATGGAGACGTCTATCCCTGGGGGATCTACCTCTCCATCTCCTCTTCAGAACCAACATATTATTGTCATTCACCTTCTCATCTGATTCTCGCTAGACAAACATCCATGGGTTTTTCTTTTCTAAAGAGGAGAGGAGGCGTCACACCAGGACATGGTAAATGCACAGAGATCATATTTGATTGCTTCATTCTCATTCCATGGCAGGAGTCTGCAACTCCTGCCCGACTCCGAACTTCCCAAATGGCACCCTATTCCGTATATAGTGCACTACTTTTGACCAGAGCCCTATGGTACCCTATTCCCTGTATAGTGCACTACTTTTGACCAGAGCCCTATGGTACCCTATTCCCTGTATAGTGCACTACTTTTGACCAGATCCCTATGGCACCCTATTCCCTACATAGTGCACAATTTTTTATCAGAGCCCAATGGGTTTCCCTATGGGCCCTGGTCAAAAGTAGTGCACTTTGTAGGGAATAGGGTACCATTTGGGAAATAACCCCTGTCTGTCAGTGGGAGGCTGGTGGTAATAAATAATGCGGTCAACCAGCCTGTCCACCCAGCACCGAACTACATGAAGACTGCCTAGCCTGCCTGCACTGCAGATTTGCTCAAATGAAAAGGGTTACTTCAAGGAGAGTGGAGAGGAAGAATGAGAAAACAGCGTGAAATATGTGACAAGAATGTATTTGTGTGTGTGTGTGGGGTGGGGGGGGGGGGGGGTCTGAGTGTGTGTAAGCTAGTGTGTGTGTGTGTCTATGTGAGTGGGTGTGTGTGTGTATATGTGTGTGTGTGTGTGTGTCTATGTGAGTGGGTGTGTGTGTATATGTGAGAGTGTGCGTCTATTTGTGTGAGTGTGTGTAAGCTAGTGTGTGTGTGTGTGTGTGTCTATGTGAGTGTGTGTGTGTGTGTGTGTGTGTGTGTGTGTGTGTGTCTATGTGAGTGTGTGTGTGTGTGTGCGTCTATGTGTGTGTGTGTGTATATGTGAGTGTGTGCGTCTATTTGTGTGTGTGTGTGTATATGTGAGTGTGTGCGTCTATGAGTGTGCGTGTGTATGTGAGTGTGTGCGTCTATGAGTGTGTGTGTGTATGTGAGTGTGTGCGTCTATGTGTGTGTGTGTGTGTGAGAGTGTGCGTCTATGTGTGTGTATGTATGTGAGTGTGTGCGTCTATGTGTGTGTGTGTGTGTGTGTGGCGTGTGCTTCAGTGAAATGGAAGGTCTCTACAGTACGAATGAAATGGACTTAAGGCTCAAAAATGTATTTCCTTACGATTTCTGGATTCTTTCAGTTGGGAAACATGGGCATTTTTTTTTGTGAAAATGTGCAACCCAAATGTGCAACCCAAATGTGCAACCCAATTGTAATCACAACATAGCAATGAGACTGGTCAAAAAAGTAATGATTGACTGTGGATACTTAATTATTGTAAAGAAAAGAAGAGTAATATAATCGGGTCATTCCGCCAGTCGTTGCCTTCTGAATGTCACTTTGGATCTCACCTAAATATTCTGTCATAAAGCACATGTTCAACTTCATGAAAGACACGTTTTCTCATCTCGAGAATAAAAAAAAAAAAAAAAAAAGAGTAAATGCCAAAATAAAGTAACAGGGTTGACGGTTTCATTGCTTTTGAGGTTGTTGTGTGCAACAGGGAGTGGCAATTGAATGCTAGCTGAAATTGCTAAAGCTAGCCTGTCTATCTATGGGTAACAGTAACATTGCTAGCCTGTCTATCTATGGGTAACAGTAACATTGCTAGCCTGTCTATCTATGGGTAACAGTAACATTGCTAGCCTGTCTATCTATGGGTAACAGTAACATTGCTAGCCTGTCTATCTATGGGTAACAGTAACATTGCTAGCCTGTCTATCTATGGGTAACAGTAACATTGCTAGCCTGTCTATCTATGGGTAACAGTAACATTGCTAGCCTGTCTATCTATGGGTAACAGGGTGGACGTATTATGCTCGACCCGCTCAAGTTTCTACCACAAAACTGCCAAAAAAACAGCTCACCTGCTTTGACTGATTTGTTTAATGTTCATTTTGACATTAAAAAAAAAAAAAAAAGGAATAGTTTAAACTTAATTAAAACGAGAGTTCAGTTCAGGTAACAGGGAACCTGGTTGGTTAGCTACGTGCTGATTCATGCACGGTAGTAAAGTCATGAGTTGGGATTATGGTTCATTGTTTAGCTAGCTAGCTAAATGTCTAAATGTCTAAACAAAAGACTGTGTAGTAATATTATTAGTGTCTCAGAGCCATTTGTATTGCTAGTTATAGCCTAAGGTTAGCCTAGCTAACATTGAACCTGGTTGGTTAGCTACCTGCAGATTCATACACGGCAGTAAAGTTATGAGTTGGCATTATGGTTCATTGTTTAGCTAGCTAGCTAACATTATGTGTATGATCTGTGTAGTAATATTATTAGTGTCTCAGAGCCATTTGTATTGCTAGTTATAGCCTAAGGTTAGCTAGCTAACATTGAACCTGGTTGGTTATGAGTTGGCATTATGGTTCATTGTTTAGCTAGCTAGCTTCGCTACATGACTTCACAAAAGTCTCCACTATGCCAGTAACCATTTCAATTTACCTTCTGTATCCTGTGTATGTGACAAATAAACTTTGATTTCTTCTATATCGTATGTGTTTACCAGAGAGGGTAAAGTGAAGAACATAACCTGCACCAGTCAAATTCAAATTAGGATTTAAAGTTAGGCCAATGAGACAGTATCCAAGTTCTAAAATGCCCTGCTTCTATTTCGTCACACTCAAAACCCTAAGCTATTTTCTGTAATTGGCTCGCCATTAATGCTCTTGTTGTGAGTTTATTTGTCTGTAATAATGAAGACAAATGAGATAAAGTGAAGATGTTGTCAGCCACATGATATGGTCATTATTTGAACTGGCTAGCCAGCTAACTTAACATTAGCTAGCTAGCTAACAATCTAGAAATGAAGCAAAACGTTGTATAGAATTCTGCTTTAGTTGCCTAGTTTGCTAGAATGACATATAATCCATTTGTTTTTAGACGGGTACGTTTATTGGTGTTAAAAAAGGCTATTTTGGACCACCAGGCTGCTGATGTCATGCAGTCCGGAACCTCCAACGACGGGCCACAGTCCAGAACCTCCAACAATGGGCCACAGTCCGGAGCCTCCAACGACGGTCATCAGTCCGGTGCCTCCAACAACGGTCTCCAGTCCGGGGCTTTCAACGACGGTCCTCAGTCCGGGGCCTCCAACAATGGTCCCCAGTCCAGAACATCCGGCGATGATCCACGCAGCGAGGGTCCCCAGCCCGGGGCCTAGGGCGAGGATGCGCAGTCCAGAGCATCCGACGATGATCCACGGGTCAGTGCTACAAGAGCGGACTCAGTGTAAAGAAGGGGGCGGCGTCCAGAACCAGAGCCGCCACCGAGGTTAGATGCCCACCCAGACCCTCCCATATAGGTTAAGGTTTGCGGCCGGGAGTGTTTTGGTATGTCTAGGTAAATGTAGGTCTATGGTGGCCTGAAATGGTTCCCAATTAGAGGCAGCTTTTTATCGTTGTCTCTGATTGGGGATCCTATTTAGGTTGCCATTTTCCATTTTGGTTTTGTGGGTTATTGTCTATGTGTAGTTGCCTGTCAGCACTCGTGTTATATAGCGTCACGTTCGTTTTGTTTCTTTGTTTTGTTTCTTTGTTAGTTTGTTTCGTGTTTATTCGTTAATTAAAAGAAGAATGTATGCTTATCACTCTGCGTCTCACACATGGAAACACAGCATGGTAGCTGACTTTACACCCTACACTCCTTGAGAGAGGTAGTTAGCAAACCAGGCCAAAGACCCCTCGGAGACACCAATACTCTTTAGCCAGCACACAAGAATGGAATGGTCTACCGTATCAAAAGCTTTGTCCAAGTAAATAAAAATAGCAGCACAACATTGCTTAGAATCAAGGGCATTGGTGACATCATTTAGGACCTTTAGGCTTGCAGTGACACATCCATAAACTGAGAGGACACCAGATTGCTTACTCGAGAGAATACTATAGATGTCAATAATCAACTGACTGTCTTTCTTAACAAGTTTTCTAACACGTTTGATAAACAGTGCAAAATAGAAATTGGCCTATAACAGTTAGGATCAACTTGATCTCCCCCTTTAAATAAAGGATGAACCATGGCTGCCTTCCAAGCAATGGTAACCTCCTCAGAGAGGAGAGACAGGCTTGACGATGATAGGGGCAGCGACCTTAATTTTAAAGAAGAAAGGGTCTAAACCATCTGACAATATGTCAAGTTTAAGGAGCTCCTTTAGCACCTCTGACTCAGTGACCGCCTGCATGGAGTAACTTTGTGGTGGGGCAAGGGAAAAAGCATCAGATTAAGTCGCATTAGAAGGGGTGAGAGATGAGGAAATGTTGGACGGGCAAAGGAGGCATCGCAGAATCAAATAGGAATCCTGACTTTGATGAAGTGAGATATGTAAATGGTGGACGGCTTTTAAAGATTCATCTGCTATTGTCCTTGTCACAAAATTGAAGAAGGGAAATAGAATGGAAATAGAATGGAGATTTAAAAAACAGCGAATAAAAACGGTGGAAATTTAGACTGAATTAAGGTTAAGGGTTCTAATGATTCCGAGGTAGTGATTTACATTTGAAGTGTGTTATTCAAGAGGTAGTTGTAGGGCAGTGGTTCTCAAACTTTTCCAACATTCAACCTCCAGCTGTACCACCTCTAGCACCAGGGTCAGCGCACTCTCAAATGTTGTTATTCTAACTTCCGCGACGCATACAAGGCCCTCCCCCCGCCCTCCCTTCGGAAAAGCTGACCACGACTCCATTTTGTTGCTCCCAGCCTATAGACAGAAACTAAAACAGGAAGCACCGGCACTAAGGTCTCTTCAACGCTGGTCCAACCAATCGGATTCCACGCTTCAAGATTGCTTCGATCGCATTAACTGGGATATATTCCGCATTGCGGCGAACAAGAACATTGACGAATACGCTGATTTGGTGTGCGAGTTTATTAACAAGTGCATCGGTGATGTTGTACCCACAGCGTCAATTTAAACATTCCCCAACCAGAAATCGTGGATTGATGGCAGCATTCACGCAAAACTGAACGCACAAACCACTGCTTTTAATCAGGACAAGGTGACCGGAAACCGAATACAAACGGTGTAGCTATTCCCTCCGCAAGGCAATCAAACAAGCTAAGCATCTGTACAGAGACAAAGTGGAGTCACAATTCAACGGCTCAGACACGAGAGGTATATGGCAGGGTCTACAGTCCCGCACTACAAAAGAAAAACCAGCCCCGTCGCGGACCAGGATGTTTTGCTCCCAGACAGACTAAACAACTTTTTTGCTCACTTTGAAGACAATACAGTGCCACTGACACGGCCCGCTACCAAAACCTGCGGGCTCTCCTTCACTGTAGCCAATGTGAGTAAAACATTTAAACGTGTCAACCCTCGCAAGGCTGCAGGCCCAGACGGTATACCCGGCCGCGTCCTCAGAGCATGCGCAGACCAGCTGGCTGGTGTGTTTACTGACATATTCAAGCCTTATCCCAGTCTGCTGTCCCCACATGCTTCAAGAGGGCCACCATTGTTCCTGTTCCCAAGAAAGTTAAGCTAAATTACTACCGCCCTGTAGCACTCACATCCGTCATCATAAGGTACTTTGAGAGACTAGTCAAGAACCATATCACCTCCACCCTACCTGACACCCTAGACCCACTCGAATTTGCTTACCGCTCCAATATGTCCACAGACGACGCAATCGCAATCACAATCACACTGCACACTGCCCTAACCCATCTGGACAAGAGGAATACCTACGCAAGAATACTGTTAATCGATTACAGCTCAGCATTTAACACCATAGTACCCTCCAAAATCATCATCAAGCTCGAGACCCTGGGTCTCGACCCCGCCCTGTGCGACTGGGTCCTGGACTTCCTGACGGGCCACCCCCAGGTGGTGAGGGTAGGTAACAACATCTCCACCCCGCTGATCCTCAACACTGGGTCCCCACAAGGGTGCGTTCTGAGCCCTGTACTCCCTGTTCACCCACGGCTGCGTGGCCATGCACGCCTCCAACTCAACTCATCAAGTTTGCAGACGACACTACAGTGGTAGGCTTGATTACCAACGACGACGAGACGGCCTACAGGGAGGAGGTGAGGTCCCTCGGCGTGTGGTGTCAGGAAAATAACCTAACACTCAACGTCAACAAAGCAAATGAGATGATTGTGGACTTCAGGAAACAGCAGAGGGAGCACCCCCCTATCCACATCGACGGGACAGTAGTGGAGAGGGTAGTAAGTTTTAAGTTCCTTGGCGTACACATCACGGACAAACTGAAATGGTCCACCCACACAGACAGCGTGGTGAAGAAGTCACAGCAGTGCCTCTTCAACCTCAGGAGGCTGAAGAAATTTGGCTTGTCACCAAAAACACTAACAACCTTTTACAGATACACAATCGAGAGCATCCTGTCGGGCTGTATCACCGCCTGGTACGGCAGCAGCTCCGCCCATAACCATAAGGCTCTCCAGAGGGTAGTGAGGTCTGCACAACGCATCACCGGGTGCAAACTACCTGCCCTCCAGGACACCTACACCACCTGATGTCACAGGAAGGCCATAAAGATCATCAAGGATAAAAACCACCCAAGTTACTGCCTGTTCACCCCGCTATCATCCAGTAGGCGAGGTCAGTACAGGAGCATCAAAGCGGGGACCGAGAGGCTAAAAAACAGCTTCAACCTCAAGGCCATCAGACTGTTAAACAGCCATCACTAACATTGAGTGGCTGCTGCCAAAATACTGACTCAACTCCATCCACTTTAATATTGTAAGAATTGATGTAATCAATTTATCACTAGCCACTTTATATAATGTTTACATACCCTACATTACTCATCTCATATGTACAGTGCCTTGCGAAAGTATTCGGCCCCCTTGAACTTTGCGACCTTTTGCCACATTTCAGGCTTCAAACATAAAGATATAAAACTGTATTTTTTTTGTGAAGAATCAGCATCAAGTGGGACACAATCATGAAGTGGAACGACATTTATTGGATATTTAAACTTTTTTAACAAATCAAAAACTGAAAAATTGGGCGTGCAAAATTATTCAGCCCCTTTACTTTCAGTGCAGCAAACTCTCTCCAGAAGTTCAGTGAGGATCTCTGAATGATCCAATGTTGACCTAAATGACTAATGATGATAAATACAATCCAATACAATCCACCTGTGTGTAATCAAGTCTCCGTATAAATGCACCTGCACTGTGATAGTCTCAGAGGTCCGTTAAAAGCGCAGAGAGCATCATGAAGAACAAGAAACACACCAGGCAGGTCCGAGATACTGTTGTGAAGAAGTTTAAAGCCGGATTTGGATACAAAAAGATTTCCCAAGCTTTAAACATCCCAAGGAGCACTGTGCAAGCGATAATATTGAAATGGAAGGAGTATCAGACCACTGCAAATCTACCAAGACCTGGCCGTCCCTCTAAACTTTCAGCTCATACAAGGAGAAGGCTGATCAGAGATGCAGCCAAGAGGCCCATGATCACTCTGGATGAACTGCAGAGATCTACAGCTGAGGTGGGAGACTCTGTCCATAGGACAACAATCAGTCGTATATTGCACAAATCTGGCCTTTATGGAAGAGTGGCAAGAAGAAAGCCATTTCTTAAAGATATCCATAAAAAGTGTTGTTTAAAGTTTGCCACAAGCCACCTGGGAGACACACCAAACGTGGAAGAAGGTGCTCTGGTCAGATGAAACCAAAATTGAACTTTTTGGCAACAATGCAAAATGTTATGTTTGGCGTAAAAGCAACACAGCTCATCACCCCGAACACACCATCCCCACTGTCAAACATGGTGGTGGCAGCATCATGGTTTGGGCCTGCTTTTCTTCAGCAGGGACAGGGAAGATGGTTAAAATTGATGGGAAGAAATGAAATGTGGCAAAAGGTCGCAAAGTTCAAGGGGGCCGAATACTTTCGCACTGTATATACTGTACTCCATACCATCTACTGTATCTTGCCTATGCCGTTCGGGCATCACTCATTCATATATTTTTTTGTACATATTCGTATTCATTCCTTTACACTTGTGTATAAGGTAGTCATTTGTGGAATTGTTAGGTTATATAACTTGTTAGATATTACTGCATGGTCAGAACTAGAAGCACAAGCATTTCACTACACTTGCATTAACATCTGCTAACCATGTGTATGTGACAAATGCATTTGATTTGATTTTGTTTTTTGCAATCATTGTAAGCCTGCCACACACACACAACACATGATACATTTATTAAACATAAGAATGTGAAAAGTGACAGGTAATAATGATATAATAATAATCAATAATTTTGCTCTTTATTTAACCATCTTACATCTAAAAAAGTATTTGTTCATCGAAAATTGTGATTATCTCACCATAGGTTAATGAGAAGGGTATACTTGAAAGAATGCACATAACTCTGCAATGTTGGGTTGTATTAGAGAGAGTCTCATTTTCCACACGTAGTCTGTGCCTGTATTTAGTTCTCATGCTAGTGAGGGCCGAGAATCTACTCTCACATCGGTACGTGGTTGCAAAGGGCATCAGTGTCTTAACAGCGCGATTTGCCAAGGCAGGATACTCTGAGTGCAGCCCAATCCAGGACTCTGGCAGTGGCTTTTGATTAAATTCAATTTTGACAGATCCGCTTCTTGCAATTTCGATGTGGCTCTCCTGTTCAGATATTGGTAAGAGGACTGGAAGTAGAGCATGAAAGGGATAACGAATTCAGTTAAGTTTGTCTCTCAATTTAAAAAAAAATGTGTCAATACTTTGCCTCTTGATAACCAGCACACTTCTTCTGTATGTTGTAAAAGCGTTTTCACTGTAATGTCCAAAACGCCTTTCAAGCATTCCCTTGGCAGCAAGAGCCTCTCGGTGGATGCTGCAGTGTATCCAAGTAGGGTCGGGAGCAATTGCTTGCATGCACGTTACCTCCCTGTCATGGATTTTGCTGCCATCAGATGAAAACATGAGCAGTTTGGCCGTTAGTGGAATTCCCCGCGAGAGAGTAACGGAGAGTAACGGTTAATGTTGTTGGATGTTAATGATTTGACTAGCCTGTACTTGACATTGTGTTGTTATTTCACTGAACACCTAGATGGTTTAATTTAAAATGTTGGCAGTGAAACGAGGCTTTTCAGGCGAGAAAAACACAACTTACCCAAATTTCCCCGTTGGAAAATATAAATTAACTGTTTTTTTTTCAAATGTGAATCACATTTTTATTTGGTGTTTGGGAATAGCTGTTGTCGAGGAACTACATGAGCATTTTAATAAGAACATATTCAAAGTTTGTTCTCAAACACACACACACACACACACACACACACACACACACACACACACACACACACACACACACATCCCTTTATTGTTGTATATAGGGATGCAGGATTGACTATTGTTTTTTGTGACTGGTGTGTGTGTGTGTGTGTGTGTGTGTGTGTGTGGGAGGGGGGGGGGGGTGAAAGACACACCTGTGTCTGCATACTGTACACTGCACTTCACTACATCATTATACAGTACATTGTCAGACTCTGTCTACTCTGAAGAATCTCAAAGTCCAGGTGCCCTTGAATCGGTCAAGGATACAGTTCAACGAGTTGTCTTCTCTAGCTGCGTCTGCCCCGGGCTATCCCTTGGAACCTCTCCCCTCAGAACATATAATCCAAGAGGACATCAGAGAGGAAAGAGAGAGACAGAGAGAGAAAAGAGAGAGAGAGAGTGAACGAGTGAGAGAGAGAGAGATAGATGGATGGAATCAGTTATTAAAGACTACCGGAACCCACTGGATGCGCTACAGTACAAAACACAAACCTGTCGTGTTGACATATACTAAATGAAATGATAAAATATAGACCACAAATTCAAATTGACTACACTTAACCCCTAAAGTCAATGAACGTGTGTGTTTATACTAGAGACTTGCCATTTGTTGTAGTGGCTGCAGATCAATCCCCTCTTTCCGGCTGATATAAAGTTTGCAACTTTTCCATAACAAGGGGCTTGTAAAAAGCAGTGTTTCTACAAGAGGGGATCCGGACTAGAAAATCACCACGAAATCATCTGTACAACCGAAACCGTTTGCACACTCATACGACTCCATCTCTTCGATAGAGGAGACACTCACGAACGCAACAGTTTAAACTTTAACATGCCCACACATCCTCATTTCGAAGGATGACTTCTCACAAAACCGACTGTTCCGACCGAACCAATTGAGCTACAAACTAATAATATCGACTGTCACAAATATTTTTTCACTCACTTGTTTTGCTCTACGATGTCAGAAAGTAACTCAGTACTACGCCAAAAATGGGTATTAAAAGCATTCCATAATCATAGTGACTATATATGAGTCTAAAAACCTACAGAGTTCTGACCATGGTATGAGCATCTTAAAACAATTCCCTATGTTAACTTAGTAGATATCGCAAACGTTAGACTTTCAGGATCCCTTTAACATTACCTCAGCTCTGGCATCTTCCCCTAAGGTCGGATCTCCTCTAGTCACAAAAAAAAGTGGAAACAAATTTGAACCCAATAATTAACGTGGAATCTTCGTTAACAACAAGCTCTGGAAAATCCTCTGCGCTATCATCAACAGCAGACTCCAACATTTCATCAGTGCAAAAATACTTTTTTCTGAGCAAATGTCAAATAGTATTTTTACCAAATCCCCATACAACAGGCAACATTGCACACCTTTGATGACGCACAAACAAAACAAAAGCACAGTCTTTTCATGGTTTGTTGATTTAAAAAAAAGCTTGACTCAATTTGGCATAAGGGTCAGCTATACAAACTGATGGAAAGCAGTGAGGTGGGGGGGGGGGGGGGGGGACATGCGACATTGATTTTTTGATGAACACAAATAAAAAATTAAAAAATTGGCAATAAACACACAGATGTCTTTCCTCAGGGCCGTGGGTTGAGACAGGGATGTAGCTTGAACCCCACCCTCTTCAACATATATATATCAATTAATTGGCGAGGGCACTAGATCAGTCTTCAGCAGCTGGCCTCACCCCACTAGAATCTCAAGTCAAATGTCTACTGTTTGCTGATGATCTGGTGCTTCTGTCCCCAACCAAGGAGGTCCTACAGCAGCACCTAGATCTTCTGCACAGATTCTGTCCGACCTGGGCTCTGACAGTGAATCTCATTAAGGAAAATAATGTCCAGTTGCCAGAACCACAAATACAAATTCCATCTAGACACCGTTGGCCTAGAGCACACAAAAAATGGTACATACCTCGGCCTAAACATCAGCACCACAGGTACCTCAATTAGGATCTGGCTAAAAATACTTGAATCAGATATGGCACCCATTGCTGTCATGGTTGTGAGGTATGGGGTCTGCTCATCAACCAAGATTTGACAAAATAGGACAAACACCAAACTGAGACTGCGTGCAGAATTCTGCAAAAACATCCTCTGTGCACAATATAAAACACCAAATAATGCATGCAGAGCAGAATTAGGCTGATACCTGCTGATTATCAAAATCCAGAAGAGAGATGCTAAATTCTACAACCACCTAAAAGGAAGTGATTCCCAAACCGTCAATAACAAATCCATCACATACAGAGAGATGAACGTGGAGAAGAGTCCCCTAAGCAAGCTAGTCCTGGTGCTCTGTTCACTAACACAAACTGACCCCACAGAGCACAAGGACAACAATACAATTAGACCCATCCAAATCATTGGTTGGTTGTTGTTAGCCTTCTCTCCTATGAAGACTGGATTCTAACCTCAACTTTGCATGTTAGTAACCTTCTCTACCCTACAGAAGACTGGATTCTAACCTCAACTTTGCATGTTAGCAACCTTCTCTACCCTACAGAATAATGGATTCTAACCTCAACTTTGCATGTTAGCAACCTTCTCTACCCTACAGAATACTGGATTCTAACCTCAACTTTGCATGTTAGCAACCTTCTCTACCCTACAGAAGACTGGATTCTAACCTCAACTTTGCATGTTAGCAACCTTCTCTACCCTACAGAATACTGGATTCTAACCTCAACTTTCTGGAATAAATTATACAGCTCAAAATGTCCAGAGTATTTGACCTTGGAGCAAAAGGTGTCTATCTTGGCTGGGAGATATTTACTGTAAATAAAGCTCTCTACCATAACAGACAGCAGGTCAATCATGGGCTGGAGCTGAGAGACCAGTCAACATGATGTCAATACTCAATCAGACACATGCCTAGTTGTGCTTAGGAAGAGGGATCTGTGTCAGTGTCCCAAATGGCACAACATGCACTTTTTAGGGCCTGAAGTCGTGTACTACATAGGGATTAGGTTTGTCAGCAGGGCAGTAGAAAGCCATGCTATCCTGGGGCGTTAGATTTAGCTGCAGGGCAGTAGAAATCCATTATATCCTGGGGTGTTAGGTTGGCAGCAGGGCAGTAGATAGCCATGGTATCCTGGGGTGTTAGGTTGGCAGCAGGGCAGTAGAAAGCCATGGTATCCTGGGGTGTTAGGTTGGCAGCAGGGCAGTAGAAATCCATGCTATCCTGGGGCTTTGGTTGGGCAGTAGGGCAGTAGATAATCATGCTATCCTGGGGTGTTGGGTTGGGCAGCAGGGCAGTAGAAAGCCATGCTATCCTGGGGTGTTAGGTTGGCAGCAGGGCAGTAGATAGCCATGCTATCCTGGGGTGTTAGGTTGGCAGCAGGGTAGTAGATAGCCATGCTATCCTGGGGTGTTAGGTTGGCAGCAGGGCAGTAGATAGCCATGCTATCCTGGGGTGTTAGGTTGGCAGCAGGGCAGTAGAAAGCCATGCTATCCTGGGGTGTTAGGTTGGCAGCAGGGCAGTAGATAGCCATGCTATCCTGGGGTGTCAGGTTGGCAGCAGGGCAGTAGAAAGCCATGCTATCCTGGGGTGTTAGGTTGGCAGCAGGGCAGTAGAAAGCCATGCTATCCTGGGGTGTTAGGTTGGCAGCAGGGCAGTAGATAGCCATGCTATCCTGGGGTGTCAGGTTGGCAGCAGGGCAGTAGAAAGCCATGCTATCCTGGGGTGTTAGGTTGGCAGCAGGGCAGTAGAAAGCCATGCTATCCTGGGGTGTTAGGTTGGCAGCAGGGCAGTAGATAGCCATGCTATCCTGGGGTGTTAGGTTGGCAGCAGGGCAGTAGAAAGCCATGCTATCCTGGGGTGTTAGGTTGGCAGCAGGGCAGTAGATAGCCATGCTATCCTGGGGTGTCAGGTTGGCAGCAGGGCAGTAGAAAGCCATGCTATCCTGGGGTGTTAGGCTAACATTATTAGTACAGTATTAACAGTATTCAATACTGGGCCTGTTGTAGTTGTTGAGCTAACATTATTAGTACAGTATTAACAGTATTCAATACTGGGCCTGTTGTAGTTGTTGAGCTAACGTTTCGATCACATCGACAGCATCACTGCGTCGTTGGTACCCCAGAAGTACATTCATTTCTAATGGCTTCTTCTTCTCTGCGTTTGCGCTTTGTTTGTTTGTTTTTTGAAGCAGTTCGTTCTGTGTGGGATATCTGTATATCCAAAGTGTGTATCAAATTGTGTGCCGTAAAATAGACTTTGACAGAAATTGCAGCGGGAAGAAAAGTTGAATGTTGAACTTTTGATGCACACATACCCAGGGAAACATTTTTGGATTAGATAGTGTAGAAAAGTTTCACAGCAGAATGTATTACTGCTGCCGGTCTGATCGAGGCAGAAAGCTATTGACCACACCTCCTTCTATCCAGATATATATTTGTAATGGTATAAGTCATTTGAGAGGAATACACATCCGTTTAAGATCGGAGCATTTGCATAGCTATGGTTTGACCAAACACTGGCCCTTTATCCGAACTGGATAGAATATAATTCGACATCAATCTCCGCCCCCCAGGTGTGTACGTTCCTCCGTCCGTGTGTGTGTCCTGTTTGTCACAACAACAACAACAACAACAACAGGAAGAAAGGACTATTGACGACGTGTAAACAACACACAGCTGATCAAACACATGCGAGGACCATTCTGCATGGTAATGTTTAGTGCCCAGTATCACTCACTGTTACAACAACACAGACAACCTATTTGATAGCGAGATGAAAGGGGGGGAGGGGTGGGGGGGTTAGTGAAAAAATAAGGTTTTAACAAGAACATTTTAAATAATTAAGATAAACATGTTCACGTTAGTACTGTAGCTCCATGGATGCACTGTTGTTGTGAACACGAGTTCGAATTCTGGGTCGGCCGTACAGGGATGGGCTCTGTTAGTCCTTCAAAAACCAGTGTGGTGAGTGAAGTTGTTTGTAGAGAGATGAGTCTAAACCTTTTTCTCCACAGCTAAAAACGCTTCATCAACTCCTGGGCTTGGGAGAGAGGATGGGAATTCCCTAGTTTAACTGAAAGAGAGAAGAGGTTGATGGAGTAGAGGAAAGAGAAGGAGAGGAAGAGGGAGAGGGAGAGGAGAGTGGCAGGGAGGGATAACCCAGGGGCCTGAAGATAAGTGAATCTAAAGAGCAAAGCTAAGCCAGAGATGACAGGCATGAGAGGAGAGGAGAAGGAAGGTATTACTCCATCCATAATCACTGGATCAGAGACAGACTGAGAGAAAAATCTATCCATACTTTCATCTCTCTGGCCCATTCTGTCCATTTTTGTTATCTGTGGCTTTAGACAACCACAGGAGGAAGAGGTGTGGCTTTAGATAACGACAGGAGGACTGGGTGTGGCTTCAGATAACCACAGGAGGACTGGGAGTGGCTTCAGATAAACACAAGAGTAAGAGGTGTGGCTTCAGATAAACACAGGAGGAAGAGGTGTGGCTTTACATAACCACAGGAGGAAGAGGTGTGGCTTCAGATAACTAGGAAGAGATGAAGGGGCATCAAAGTACTAACGCTATGCTGCTGTCTGTACTGAGCTGTGTAGGTCTCTCTCTCTCACACACACACACACACACACACTACAACAGGTCATTTCATACACTACATGGGCTACCAGGTAATAACTTGGTTTTATACACTACATTGGCTACCAGGTAATAACTTGGTTTTATACACTACATGAACCTATTATGCCTGATTCCCACTATAGGGCTAACCCGTACCAAACTGTTCTGGCTCAGGTATATGGTGGAAGCCTGGTATATGTAAGAGTCACAGTCACAAAGTGAAAAGCCTCTTTCTGTGAAAACAGCCTCTGCAGGTACAGAACTTGAATTCAGTTTTTCAGTGTCCTTCTCCTGTCCCAGTGTCACGAATGTCTTCGGGTGAAAGAGAGGAGGACCAAAGTGCAGCGTGATGATTTTCCATATTTAATAGGAAACTTAAACAAGGAACAAAAACAACAAACCGACAAAAATGAACGAAGACGAAACAGTCCCGTAACGTAAACACTGGGAACAGGAACAATCACCCACAAAATACCCACAGAATATGGCTGCCTAAATATGGTTCCCAATCAGAGACAACGACAGACAGCTGCCTCTAATTGAGAACCAATCTAGGCAACCACAGACTTACAAAACCACCTAGACAGGGCACACCCCCATAAACATACAAAACCCCTAGACAAGACAGGGACACATACATCTCCCATGTCACACCCTGACCTAACTAAAATAACAAAGAAAACAAAGAATACTAAGGTGAGGGTGTGACACCCAGACAGATGTTCTGCATATTCCTGATATCCCTGATCGATGAAGTTATCCAGGAGTTATGTCTCAAACACGTCTCTCCAGCGCCTAAATGAATCCCTGTCCGTCTGTCGACCTCCACACCTTGAGTTTTATTGGAGCTAACATCAGACCCGGGTACATCCCAAATGTCACCCTATTCCCTACATAGTGCACTACTTTACCCTAATATACATCCCAATTGGCACCCTATTCCCTACATAGCGCACTACTTTACCCTAATATACATCCTTGTGGTTATCTACATGGGTGCATGGCCATAACAGGGATCTTTTTTGGTTTTCAAAGATTATTAAATACAATATCAGATGATTTTCCTGAAGTGCTCCTTCATGAGTCTCCCATGTGATTAGGAGTGAGAATGTGAAAATGCAATTAGGTTTCTGAACCCTGCGCTTAGCTGCAATTACCATGACAAATAACGCTGTGATTAAAAAGCTTTAGAGCTATATTAGCCCTGTCTGCGTTCTCACTCAAATCAAATCAAATTGTATTTGTCACATGCCCCGAATTTCACCTTACAGTGAAATGCTTACTTACAAGCCCTTAACCAGTTTTAAGAAGAAAAAAAGTAAGAGATAAGAAAAACAAATAATTAAAGAGCAGCAGTAAATAACAATAGTGGGACTATATACAGGGTATTACGGTACAGAGTCAATGTGGAGGCTATATACAGGGTGTTACGGTACAAAGTCAATGTGGAGGCTATATACAGGGGGTACCGGTACAGAGTCAATATGGAGGCTATATACAGGGGGTACCGGTACAGAGTCAATGTGGAGGCTATATACAGGGTATTACGGTACAGAGTCAATGTGGAGGCTATATACAGGGTGTTACGGTACAAAGTCAATGTGGAGGCTATATACAGGGGGTACCGGTACAGAGTCAATATGGAGGCTATATACAGGGGGTACCGGTACAGAGTCAATGTGGAGGCTATATACAGGGTTTTACGGTACAAAGTCAATGTGGAGGCTATATACAGGGGGTACCGGTACAGAGTCAATGTGGAGGCTATATACAGGGGGTGCCGGTACAGAGTCAATGTGGAGGTTATATACAGGGGGTACCGGTACAGAGTCAATGTGGAGGCTATATACAGGGGGTACCGGTACAGAGTCAATGTGGAGGCTATATACAGGGGGTACCGGTACAGAGTCAATGTGGAGGCTATATACAGGGGGTACCGGTACAGAGTCAATGTGGAGGCTATATACAGGGGGTACCGGTACAGAGTCAATGTGGAGGTTATATACAGGGGGGTACCGGTACAGAGTCAATGTGGAGGTTATATACAGGGGGTACTGGTACAGAGTCAATATGGAGGCTATATACATGGGGTACTGGTACAGAGTCAATGTGGAGGCTATATACAGGGGGTACCAGTACAGAGTCAATATGGAGGTTATATACAGGGGGTACCGGTACAGAGTCAATGTGGAGGTTATATACAGGGGGTACCGGTACAGAGTCAATATGGAGGCTATATACAGGGGGTACCGGTACAGAGTCAATATGGAGGCTACATACAGGGGGTACTGGTACAGAGTCAATGTGCGGGTGCTCCGGTGTCGAGGTAATTGAGGTAATATGTACATGTAGGTAGAGTTATTAAAGTGACTATGCATAGATAATAACAGGGAGTAAAATCAGCTTAGAAGAGGGGAGTGGGGGAGGGGGAGGGGGGCAATGCAAATATAGTCTGGGTAGCCATTTGATTAGATGTTCAGGAGTCTTATGGCTTGGGGGTAGAAGCTGTTTAGAAGCCTCTTGGATCTAGACTTGGCGCTCCGCTATTACTTGTCGTACAGAAGCAGAGAGAACAGTCTATGGCTAGGGTGGCTGGAGACTTTGACAATTTTTAGGGCCTTCCTCTGACACCGCCTGGTATAGAAGTCCTGAATGGCAGGAAGCTTGGCCCCAGTGATGTACTGGGCCGTACGCACTACCCTCTGTAGTGCCTTGCGGTCGGAGGCCGAGCAGTTGCCATGCCAGGCAGTGATGTAACCATGCTCTCGATGGTGCAAATGTAAAATCTTTTGAGGATCTGAGGACCCATGCCAAATCTTCTCTTGAGGGGGAATAGGTTTTGTCGTGCCCTCTTCATGACTGTCTTGGTGTGTTTGGACCATTTTAGTGTGTTGGTGATGTGAACGCCAAGGAACTTGGATCTCTCAACCTGTTCCACTCGAGCCACGTCGATGAGAATGGGGGTTTGCTCGGTCTGTTCTACTAGTACAGCTTCAAGCTTTGTTTATTTGATAAACATGTATGTTTGTGTGGTTGTATTTTGTCTCTTCAATTCCCTCCATCTAACTTACTACAGGCTCTGGGTTCTGCTGACACCTGCTGGTCTATGCCGTCTAGGGAAAAATACAGACATCACTGAGCTGTGGGGACAAACTTCACTAAGGAGGACACTTTTTTTGTAGTATAAACTCTTAAAGGTGCAATATGCCGAAATCGCTCTGCCATTTCCTGGTTGCAAAAATTTGAATAGTTCGCCTAATTTCAGTTTATGTCTAGCCTAATGGTTAGAGCGTTGGGGCCAGTAACCGAAAGGTTTCTAGATCGAATCCTTGAGCTGATAAGATAAAAAAACTGCCATTCTGCCACTGAACAAGGAAGTTAACCCACTGTTCCTTGGCTGTCATTGTAAATAAGAATTTGTTCTTAACTGGCTTGGCTAGTTAAATAGATAAATGTGATTAAACAAGCAGTCATTGTGTAGAGAATAATTGTATTGTCTAAATTGCTGTGAAATGTAAATTCAATAACCAAAATGATAGTATTTTCAGCTGTTAGGAAACTGGTGTACAAAACCAAAAGCAAAAGAAGAAAACACTAAAGTTAAGAACGGGAAGCATAGAAATAGAACACACAGAACAGATCTATACCGCTTCTTAGACATGATTTCAACGGGAATGAAAGATCTATAACACACAGAACAGATCTATACCGCTTCTTAGACATGATTTCAACGGGAATGAAAGATCTATTACACATAGAACAGATCTATACCGCTTCTTAGACATGATTTCAACGGGAATGAAAGATCTATTACACACAGAACAGATCTATACCGCTTCTTAGACATGATTTCAACGGGAATGAAAGATCTATAACACACAGAACAGATCTATACCGCTTCTTAGACATGATTTCAACGGGAATGAAAGATCTATAACACATAGAACAGATCTATACTGCTTGTTAGACATGATTTCAACGGGAATGAAAGATCTATAACACATAGAACAGATCTATTCCGCTTCTTAGACATGATTTCAACGGGAATGAAAGATCTATAACACACAGAACAGATCTATACCGCTTCTTAGACATGATTTCATAGAACAGATCTAACACTTCAATGAGAATGACTAATCTCACACTTCTTTGCGAATTTGGTCTGGTCACCCAAAAAAATGCCTTGTTTAACGTTACCTTTAGGGATGGATCGAAATGTACAGAATCGGTATATATAGTCCAGGGAGGGTCATGTAATTTGTAATTAATTACATTTAAATATTTCTCAGTGTTTTTAAATGAGTTGCTTACTAGGATATATGTCAATGTGGGCCCAATGACAACCCTCATCACTGATTCTCCGCTGGGCTCGCAATATCAAGTGTGGCTATAAGCTATTTAGTGTGGTCTCAATCAAATTATCCATAGCCTATAGACTACAAAGTGCATGCTGGGAGAAGCACAGAGCAATGTTATTTGTCTAAGAGAGCTGCTGGGACGGAGTAAATAAAACTGGGCTGCATTACACACTACAATGGATATTCCATCCCTGAGCCCCGGCCTAATCTGCTCTTGCTGATCAAACCCTGTGTAACGGTTCTCTTGTGGTGAAGTAGAGGCGGACCAAAAAGCAGCATGGTTATATTGATTCATGTTTAATTAAAAAAAAGATAAACACAAACACTACAAAACAACAAACGTGGAAAACCAAAAACAGCCCTGTCTGGTGCAAAACACAGAGACAGGAACAATCACCCACAAACACACAGTGAAACCCAGGCTACCTAAGTATGATTCTCAATCAGAGACAACTACTGACACCTGCCTCTGATTGAGAACCATACTAGGCCGAAACATAGAAATACCCAAAACCTAGAAAAACAAACATAGACTGCCCACCCCAACTCACGCCCTGACCATACTAACTAAATACAAAACAAAGGAAATAAAGGTCAGAACGTGACACCCTGTTTTGTGTGCTGCCTAACCAATGCTGTGTAGGGCTACGGTGGCAGTTCAGGAGGAGTCTCGAATGTTTCTTCTGAATTGTATTTATTTATTAGGCCTAGTGTTCTGCTCAGTTTATGAAGGAGAACGTGAAAATGAGAAGGAGGACAAGAGGTCAACTTTAATGGCTTGCAATAATAATAATAATAATAATAATAATAATAATAATAACTATAATGTATTTGATTAAAAAACAATATGTTTCTTGCCCCATGATGTATTTCTCAGAGTTATTGACATAACAATAAGCCAGATTCAAGTAACTTACATTACACTGGAAGTTGAAGCAGCAGCAATGACACAATACATAAAAAATGGATGATGTTGAAAGTAGGCAAACTCCAGTAGGCAACCTCAAGTAGGCAACCTCAAGTAGGCAACATCAAGTAGGCAAATGCAAGTAGGCAAATTCAAGTAGTCAAACTCAAGTAGGCAAACTCAAGTAGGCAAACTCAAGTAGGCAAACTCAAGTACGCACACTCGCGTAGACAAACCCAAGTAGGCAAACTCAAGTAGGCAAACTCATGTAGGCAGACCCGAGTAGGCAAACTCGAGTAGGCAAATTCGAGAAGCAAACTCAAGTAGGCAAACTCAAGTAGGCAAACTCAAGTAGGCAAACTCATGTAGGCAAACTCTAGTAGGCAAACGCAAGTAGGCAAATTCAAGTAGGCAACCTCTAGTAGGCAAACTCTAGTAGGCAAACTCTAGTAGGCAAACTCAAGTAGACAAACTCAAGTAGACAAACTCAAGTAGGCATAATTCATCTCATAGCCTCTGAAACATTAGAAACCTGTCCAGGGCAGTCAGGCTTCCCCCAAAAAAATGTCTCTCTGAGTTTCATCATTTTTCTTCAATTAGCAAGAGGCTGAATGTATCTCACTGGAAAAAGCATCAGAACGAGCGAAACTGTCTCTGAATGTGTAGGCCATCTATTTGTGTTTATTATGGATCCCCATTAGTTGCTGACAACGCAGCATTAAGGTAGTTCTACAATTTTTAAAAACATTACAATACATTCATTACAGAATTCACAATTCACACAAAGTGTGTGCCCTCACGCCCACAAAATCCATGTGCACGTGTGTGTTTATAGTTCGTATGTTATTATGTGTGTGTGTATGCATGTGTCTGTGCCCATGTTTGTGTTGCTTCACAGTCCCCGCTGTTCCATAAGGAGTATTTTTATTCGCAAAAAAAATAAATATCTGATTCTACTGCTTTCATCAGTTACCTGATGTGGAAAAGAGTTTTGTATAGTCATGGCTCTATGTAGTACTGTGGAATAGAGTTCCATGTAGTCATGGCTCTATGTAGTACTGTGGAATAGAGTTCCATGTAGTCATGGCTCTATGTAGTACTGTGGAATAGAGTTCCATGTAGTACTGTGGAATAGAGTTCCATGTAGTCATGGCTCTATGTAGTACTGTGGAATAGAGTTCCATGTAGTCATGGCTCTATGTAGTACTGTGGAATAGAGTTCCATGTAGTACTGTGGAATAGAGTCCCATGTAGTCATGGCTCTATGTAGTACTGTGGAATAGAGTTCCATGTAGTCATGGCTCTATGTAGTACTGTGGAATAGAGTTCCATGTAGTCATGGCTCTATGTAGTACTGTGGAATAGAGTTCCATGTAGTCATGGCTCTATGTAGTACTGTGGAATAGAGTTTCATGTAGTCATGGCTCTATGTAGTACTGTGGAATAGAGTTCCATGTAGTCATGTCTCTATGTAGTACTGTGGAATAGAGTTCCATGTAGTCATGGCTCTATGTAGTACTGTGGAATAGAGTTCCATGTAGTCATGGCTCTATGTAGTACTGTGGAATAGAGTTCCATGTAGTCACGGCTCTATGTAGTACTGTGGAATAGAGTTCCATGTAGTCATGGCTCTATGTAGTACTGTGGAATAGAGTTCCATGTAGTCATGGCTCTATGTAGTACTGTGGAATAGAGTTCCATGTAGTACTGTGGAATAGAGTTCCATGTAGTCATGGCTCTATGTAGTACTGTGGAATAGAGTTCCATGTAGTCATGGCTCTATGTAGTACTGTGGAATAGAGTTCCATGTAGTACTGTGGAATAGAGTCCCATGTAGTCATGGCTCTATGTAGTACTGTGGAATAGAGTTCCATGTAGTCATGGCTCTATGTAGTACTGTGGAATAGAGTTCCATGTAGTACTGTGGAATAGAGTCCCATGTAGTCATGGCTCTATGTAGTACTGTGGAATAGAGTTCCATGTAGTCATGGCTCTATGTAGTACTGTGGAATAGAGTTCCATGTAGTCATGGCTCTATGTAGTACTGTGGAATAGAGTTCCATGTAGTCATGGCTCTATGTACTACTGTGGAATAGAGTTTCATGTAGTCATGGCTCTATGTAGTACTGTGGAATAGAGTTCCATGTAGTCATGTCTCTATGTAGTACTGTGGAATAGAGTTCCATGTAGTCATGGCTCTATGTAGTACTGTGGAATAGAGTTCCATGTAGTCATGGCTCTATGTAGTACTGTGGAATAGAGTTCCATGTAGTCACGGCTCTATGTAGTACTGTGGAATAGAGTTCCATGTAGTCATGGCTCTATGTAGTACTGTGGAATAGAGTTCCATGTAGTCATGGCTCTATGTAGTACTGTGGAATAGAGTTCCATGTAGTACTGTGGAATAGAGTTCCATGTAGTCATGGCTCTATGTAGTACTGTGGAATAGAGTTCCATGTAGTCATGGCTCTATGTAGTACTGTGGAATAGAGTTCCATGTAGTACTGTGGAATAGAGTCCCATGTAGTCATGGCTCTATGTAGTACTGTGGAATAGAGTTCCATGTAGTCATGGCTCTATGTAGTACTGTGGAATAGAGTTCCATGTAGTCATGGCTCTATGTAGTACTGTGGAATAGAGTTCCATGTAGTCATGGCTCTATGTAGTACTGTGGAATAGAGTTTCATGTAGTCATGGCTCTATGTAGTACTGTGGAATAGAGTTCCATGTAGTCATGTCTCTATGTAGTACTGTGGAATAGAGTTCCATGTAGTCATGGCTCTATGTAGTACTGTGGAATAGAGTTCCATGTAGTCATGGCTCTATGTAGTACTGTGCACCTCCCATCGTCTGTTCTGGACTTGGGGACTGTGAAGAAACCCCTGGTTATATGTCTTGTGGGGTATGAATGGGTGTCCGAGCTGTGTGCTAGTCGTTTAAACAGACAGCAAAGTGCAATCAACATGTCAACACCTCTCACAAATACAAGTAGTGATGAAGTCAATCTCTCCTCCACTTTGATCCAGGAGAGATTGGCGTGCATATTATTAGTGGTTGCTCTCTGTGTACATGCAAGGGCCAGCTGTGCTGCCCTGTTCTGAGCTAATTGCATTTTTCCTCTTTGTGTCACCTGACCGCACGACTGAACAGTAGTCAAGGTGCGACAAAACTAGAGCCTGTAGGACCTGCCTTGTTGATAATGCTGTTAAGAAGGTAGAAAGTAGACCCTTTAGGATCTGCCTTGTTGATAGTGTTGTTAAGAAGGTAGAAAGTAGACCCTTTAGGATCTGCCTTGTTGATAATGCTGTTAAGAAGGTAGAAAGTAGACCCTTTAGGATCTGCCTTGTTGATAGTGTTGTTAAGAAGGTAGAAACTAGGGCCTGTAGGACCTGCCATGTTGATAGTGCTGTTAAGAAGGTAGAAACTAGAGCCTGTAGGACCTGCCTTGTTGATAGTACTGTTAAGAAGGTAGAAACTAGAGCCTGTAGGACCTGCCTTGTTGATAGTGCTGTTAAGAAGGTAGAAACTAGAGCCTGTAGGACCTGCCTTGTTGGTAGTGTTGTTAAGAAGGTAGAAACTAGAGCCTGTAGATCCTGCGTTGTTGATAGTGCTGTTAATTAAGAAGGTAGAAACTAGGACCTGTAGGACATGCCTTGTTGATAGTGTTGTTAAGAAGGTAGAAACTAGGGCCTGTAGGACCTGCCTTGTTGATAGTGCTGTTGAGAAGGTAGAAACTAGAGCCTGTAGGACCTGCCTTGTTGATAGTGTTGTTAAGAAGGTAGAAACTAGGGCCTGTAGGACCTGCCTTGTTGATAGTGTTGTTAAGAAGGTAGAGCAGCGCCTTTTTTATGGACAGACTTCTCCCCATCCTAGCTACTGTTATATCAATATTATTTTGATCATGACAGTTTCCAGTCATGGGTTACTCCAAGCAGTTTAGTCACCTCAACTTGCTCAATTACAACATTATTTACTACAAGATTTAGTTGAGGTTTAGGGTTTAGTGATTGTTTATCCCAAATACAAGGCTTTTTATTTTTTGAATATTTAGGACTAACTTATTCCTTGCCACCCACTCTGAAACAAACTGCAGCTCTTTGTTAATTAAGTGTTGCAGTCTTTTCAGTTACTGTAGTTGCTGACGTGTATAGTTTTGAATTTCCACATGGCAGTTTCCATATGGCCCCTCTCAGTTTCCACATGGCTCTACTCAGTTTCCACATGGCTCCACTCAGTTTCCACATGGCTCTACTCAGTTTCCACATGGCTCCTCTCAGTTTCCACATGGCTCTACTCATTTTCCATATGGCCCTACTCAGTTTCCACATGGCTCTACTCAGTTTCCACATGGCTCCACTCAGTTTCCACATGGCTCCACTCAGTTTCCACATGGCTCTACTCAGTTTCCACATGGCTCTATTCAGTTTCCACATGGCTCTACTCAAGCCAGTGGCATGTTGTTAGTAAAGATTGAAAAATGTAAGGGGCCTAGACAGCTGCCCTGGGGAATTCCTGATTCTACCTGGATTATGTTGAAGAGGCTTCCATTAAAGAACACCCTCTGTGTTCTGTTAGACAGGTAACTCTTTATCCACCATATAGCAGGGGGTGTAAAGCCATAACACATACGTTTTTCCAGCAGCAGACTATGATCAATATGGTCAAAACCTGCACTTTTTATCATTGAATGCAAGAGAAGCCATATGGCCTTCCCTGATAACTAAAAATAATAGTAATAATAAAAATTGCCTATCAGCATTGAGCTAAACTGAGTGAGCTCAACTGTGAATGGCACTGGTGCACAAAAATGGAAGCCAGTTTGGATTTGGATTTGGCTTCACACCAATCACATCATAACAAACTCCAAACGTCATTGACAGAAAAAAAATGTCATTGTTGCATCTTGTTCGATTGTTGTTGTCCTCCAGCTGTCCTCCAGTGGCAAGCTATCTTGATAAATGTGGCCCCTTCCTTAATTAGCCATGGATAGAGATAGGGATTTGGACTTGGTTGTACTTAATTCTCCGTGCTAGCCAATGAGGATAACAGCGATTCTGATCTAACCATAAATTCATACATTGTGCCCCTGGACTGAGATGTTGGAAGTTCAACATGTAGCTAGATGTCGAAGGCTAATGTTAACTAGTTAACTAGTTAACGTTGCCCATGAAAGGAAGTTCGGGCTAGCGAGCGAGCATTTTATCCAGGAAACCTAGTACAACCAAATCTAAAAGCGTGTAGGTCCTGTATGACAGAGTCATAGAGTGTTTGGGCAGCATGAGAAGAGAGGAGGACGTCGTTGGCGTTTCTCTACAAGGTGAGTCAACATGTTTTTTTCTACTTACACACAAACAAACACAGAGATCAAAACCATTGACAGCCACATTATATTTAACTTACGTTTGATTGGACTAAATTGTTTTTTGGTATCTTTTAGTTGTCACTTGTATTAGACTAATCAAAGAGGTGATATGATGATGTTGAAATGTTGAAGTTGAAAAGGTGCTGGAATAGTGGAGGCAGCTCCTGTTTTCTTTGTGACTTGCGGTAACTCTCCAGTATTCTAAATCGATAGCTGTTTTTTCCAGAAAAATGTCAGAAACATTCACTTGCTAGACCCCTGTAGTAAGTCATGTAACTGTTTGTTACATTCAATATGCTTTGTGGACTTCCATTGGACAGATGTTGCTCTCTGGTTTTCTGATGAATAAAAGGTGTGGTTGAATTTATTCTGTTACTGTGTCTTCTTATTGTCTCAGCCTTTAGGCCTATATATCACATGTCGAGGCATATGAACTAACAGGTTATACAGTAAACAATGCAATTATCACAACACATATGTTCTAATATGGCTTTTTTGAAGGGGGGGGGGCTTTAATTTTCATTGCACCGATACGGATACGTCCACATAGCACATACTGCTATCCACTCATCTGAGACCACACTGGTCCACGACACAAGCATACGTTGTAAGTCGAAACCATCCACACAAGTACATGACTTTACCTATTTTTTTTTCCTCTGTCTTCTTTTAAGTAGTAAAATACGTAGAGAAAACAAGCGTTCTGAGCCAGAGCTAGAAGTGGTTTTAGACAGAAAATACATATTTGGGCTGAAAGGGTTGCAAAACTGAGACGTAGTGCCACATTCATATATGTTTCCATTCCAAATTCTGCAAATACCGTACTTAAATGAGTAACTTTGATGCCTCCTCTACACATCAAAATAACAAATTGACGACATTTAATTTTGTGGTTAAGAAGTAAAATAGATTAAGTCTCCAAATGAAGCCAGAAAAGACAACCAAATATTACTTAAAGTAAGTTAAATGTTCTCCATATACACAAAATACAGTCTTTTTTTGTTTTTATGATGGCTGCCGTCTTATCGGCTCTTAACCAACTATTTTGTCTATTTCGCGTAGTTTGTAACTTGTTTTGTACATAATGTTGCTGCTAAAGTCTCTTATGACCGAAAAGAGCTTCTGGACATCAGAACAGCGATTACTCACCTCAAATTGGATGAAGAGTTATTCTTTAATGAGTCGGACCAAAACACCCGAACAGACCCTCATCCCTGTTATTCGCGCAAGAAGGAAACAAAGATTTCGCAGAAAGAGATCAGGGTGCCTTGTGAAGATCATGCGACGAGTGGCTAATCTGCCTTTGCCATCTGTCCTGCTAGCTAACGTTCAATCGCTGGAAAATAAATGGGACGAACTGAAAGCACGTATATCCTACCAACGGGATATTAAAAAATATAATATCTTGGGTTTCACCGAGTCGTGGCTGAATGATTACATGAATAACATACAGCAGGCGGGTTATACGCTGTATCGGCAGGATAGAACAGCTGCCTCTGGTAAGACTCAGGGTGGGGGCCTATGCATATATGTAAACATCTGGTGCACGATATCAAAATAAGTATCAAGGCTCTGCTCGCATGAGTGAGAGTACCTCATGATAAGCTGTAGAGATCTGTAGTTTTCATAGCTGTCTACATACCACCACAGACCGATGCTGGCACTAAAACTCAATGAGCTGTACACCGCCATAAGCAAACAGGAAAACACTCATCCAGAGGCGGTGCTCCTAGTGGCCGGGGACTTTAATGCAGGGAAACTTAAATAAGTTTGACCTAATTTCTATCAGCATGTTAAATGTGCAACCAGAGGGAAAAAAATTCTAGATCACCTGTACTCCACACACAGAGACCCGTACAAAGCTCTCCCTCGCCCTCCATTTGGCAAATCTGACCATAATTCTATCCTCCAGATTCCTGCTTACAAGCAGAAGTGTTGTGATAGACTCAACTTTTTAAGGAAAGATAAATAAAATATTTGATTGACTTCTGTGACATAGATACAGTGGCTTGCAAAAGTTTTCCTATTTTGTTGCCTCTCAACCTGGAATTAAAATAGATTTTTGGGGAGTTTTTAAAATTAGATTTACACAACACACTTTGAAGATGGAAAATAAGACAAAAACTAAAAACTTGAGTGTGCATAACTAATGACCCCCCCAGCTGGCAATACTTTGTAGAGCCACCTTTTGTAGAAATTACAGCTGCACGTCTCTGGGAGTATGTCTCTACACGCTTGGCACATCTAGCCACTGGGATTTTTGTCCATTCTTCAAGGCAAAACTGCTCCAGCTCCTTCAAGTTGTATGGGTTCAGCTGCTGTACAGCATTCTTTAAATCATACCATAGATTCTGCTGGAAGGTGAACCTATTTCCCAGTCTCAATTCTCTGGAAGACTGAAACAGGTTTCCCTCAATAATTTCCCTGTATTTAGTGTCATCCAACCAGGCTCCCAGTCCCTGCTTATGAAAAACATCCCCACAACATGATGATGCCACCACCATGCTTCACTGTGAGGATGTTATTCCCGGTATTGGTATTGGTATGGTATGGATGGTATTACTCTCATCTGACAAGAGTACCTTCTTCCATATGTTTTGGGGAGTCTCCCACACTTGTTTGCTTTTTTTCTTTAAGCAATGGCTTTTGTTCTGGCCACTCTTCCATAAAGCCCAGCTCTGTGGAGTGTACGGCTTAATTCGGTCCTATGGACAGATACTCCAATCTCCACTGTAGAGCTTTGGAGCTCCTTCAGGGTTATCTTTTGTCTCTTTGTTGCCTCTTTGATTAATACCCTCCTTGCCTGGTCCATGAGTTTTGTTGAGCGGCCCTCTCGTGGCAGGTTTGTTGTGGTGTCATATTCTTTCCATTTTTTATTAATGGATTTAATGGTGCTCCGTGGGATGTTCAAAGTTTCTGATATTTTTTATAACCCAAACCTGATCTGTTCTTCTCCACAACTTTGCTCGTGACCTGTTTGGAGAGCTCCTTGGTCTTTGTGGTGCCACTTGCTTGGTGGTGCCCCTTGCTTAGTGGTGTTGCAGACTCTGGGGCCTTTCAGAACACGTGTATATATACTGAGATCATGTGACAGGAATTGTGACATTTATATTGTACACAGATGGACTTTAATGAACTCATTATGTGACTTCTGAAGGCACCAGATCTTATTTAGGGGCTTCATAGGATAGTGAAAACACGCACCACTTTTCCGTGTTTTATTTCTTATACATTTTTGAAAAAGTTTTTTTTTTTTCATTTCACTTCACCAATTTGGACTATTTTGTGCCCATTACGTGAAGTCCGAATAAAAATCAATTTAAAAAACAGGTTGCAATGCAGCAAAATAGGAAAAACGCCAAGGGGGATGAATACTTTTGCAAGGCACTGTAGGTGGAAATGTAATTCATTGAAGAAGATGAAGACAAGTTGGAGACATGTCGATGGGAGCTCAGGTCAGAACTAATGAGAAAATAAGGCATAAGCCTCATTATTCTTTTGACTGGTCTGTGCTTAAATCAAAGGTCTGGAAGAAGAGGGAGCTAACCATGGAGATGAGAGATCTGAGTGGAGGGTTGTGTGTGTGTGTGTGTGTGTGTGTGTGTGTGTGTGTGTGTGTGTGTGTGTGTGTGTGTGTGTGTGTGTGTGTGTGGTCTGAGCGAGACTCTTCACTCAAAGCCTTCTTACGAAACTCATTATCAAGTCACATCTGAACTTGAACCAATGTGGATGAAATCAAATGAAAATGTAGAATAAACTTAAGGACTTTTCCCAGTACTTCTCCTGAACACTAACTCACACGCCTCTCTAACTCTTAAAACACGTAGCCTACCTCTGACTGACAACTTTACCAAACCGTCTCCGCGTGTGCCTACATGTGTGTCTATCCTCTAAGCAGTCGCGTTAAAATAACTAAAAGCAACTGTCAACCTACTAGATTAATGTGGAGAAAAATCGAAACACACATGAAATATGCATGGACATTTAGTTAGCTTGCTGTTGCTATTGGAGACAAATTATGAAACATTGTGTCACACCCTGATCTGTTTAACCCCTCGCTCATCTTCCCCTGGGTATTTATATCTGTGTTTTCTGTCTGTCTGTTGCCAGTTCGTCGGTTTTGTCAGGTTTACCAGTGTGTTTTTCCCGTTTATCTTGTTCTTGTTTTCTAGTGATCCCGGTTACGACCGTTCTGCCTGCTCTGACCCTGAGCCTACTGTTCTGCCTGCTCTGACCCTGAGCCTACCGTTCTGCCTGCTCTGACCCTGAGCCTACCGTTCTGTCCCTTTTTTGACTCTGCCTTGGATTACGAACCTCTGCCTGACATCGACCTGCCCTTCTGCCTGCCCCGTCTGTTATAATAAATATTCTGAGAACGAAACCATCCTGTGTCTGCATCTGGGTCTCATCCTGTGTGGTTAAACATTGGGTTGTCATTTTACCTGAAATGCATATGGTCATGGACATTTAGCTTGCTTGCTGTTGCTAGCTCATTTGTCCTGGGAGATAAACATCAGGTTGTTATTTTACAATTTCCGACTGAAGACATACCCAAATCGAACTGCCTGGAGCTCAGGCACAGAACCAAGGATATGCATATTCTTGGTACCATTTGAAAGAAAACACTCTGAAGTTTGTGTAAATGTGAATTGAATGTAGGAGAATATAACACAATAGATCTGGTTTAGATAATACAATGAAAAAAAACATGCGTGTTTTATTTTTATTGTTGTATCATCATCTTTAAAATGAACAAGATAAAACAAACATTCAGATAGGATGATGGGGACGATTTCAGTGAAAAACATAAGAGGGCAACAGTACCTGTGCAAAGTTTCAGAATGATAACTTCCATTTGACATTTATCATGAAGTCACCCAGGTGTCCCACACAAGTAGCCCAAATGTACCCAAGTGGCCAAATTGGTGAAGTTATACATTTTGAATGGAATAACTATATACAAAATACCAAAATGGTATTCTAACACACCCCCCCCCCAAAAAAAATGGAGAAAAAACATGACGAAAAAACATATACACATTTACAAAATACAAAACTTTCAATATTTGGAAGACCCTCAGTCCTCTACACAATATTATGCTGCTGATGCCAGGTGCCATAGTACATCCATGCCTGCAGAAATACTTTTGGGCAGATGAACACCACTTGTGGCAGGAGCTGGATGAACCAGCTTCAGTGGGGGATGAACACCTTGGCACTGGGGGCTCCCATTCGGAGTCAGTGTCACTGTGAAAGAAAATGTTCAGTTAGTTTCACATATGAGCCCTGTATCAACATGTATAATAAACAGATATATATAGAGAGAGTACAGGGAACATAAGGTTGAATATATTATTATAGACCTGCTAGATCTACTGTCTCATTTATATAATGACATTTCAGCCAGATCTACTGTCTCTGTTATATTATGACCTTTCAGCTAGATCTACTGTCTTTATTATATTACAACAGACCAGCTGTATCTACTGTCTCCATTTCACTTTGGCCATTGTTGTGGGCCTGCCCTCCCCTCAAACAGCCTCAAATAGGCTATTTCATTTCACAAATAATATTTTATATTATTAATTTCAAACAACGGCATTAGCATGAGAAGAACTTACCAGTCCAAAAAAAAATGTCCTCTCCTTTCAAAAAATATTCCTCCAATTGGGAATCGCTAAATGAATCGTCCTCGATCAATTTCTTCTAAAATTGTGTGTACATCTGTATATCTAGACTTAGATTTAGCTTTTCCTGACTTAGTCGCCATACTGATTGATATATAAACAGCTGAATATGCGCTTTACCAAAACAATGCTGTGCGCAACATGCGTTGCTCCTTCCAGTATGAATCGTCACTGGCGAATGAACCTCTTTACGCCGGAGTTTACTACATGGGTTGGTATTCCAACACATAAACATAACATATTGCCGTTTACCTCAGCTCATTGGCTATCTACCCAGCTAGATTTCAAGACGATCAGTGGTCATTGGGTTAAAATACAGTCGATCAACGAAACAGCGTGCAAATCATTGGTGCACAATGATGTTATTACTTGTTGTCTTCAAATCGGTTTCTTTCAGTCAATACGTCCCGCGAAATGGCCCATCAGGTTTGGTTGTGTTACAAACAAACCAGTTGATTGCAGTGAAACCAAACATGACTGGAAAAGTCACGTTCTGTGTGGGTTATTTACCTGGAATGTGTCGTTGAAAATGGAATGAGACGGAATTCACGACACAAGCGGTTCACAAAATGTTTCACGTTAGGCTATAAAACGGATTTTATCAAACAAAAGACCATTCATTGTGTAACAATGAGCATTGGGATTGCAAACAGACGAAGATCGTCAAAGGTAAACTATTTATTTTATTGCAGTTTGTGATTTTGTTTCGCCTGTGCTGGTTGAAATAGTTGTATTTTATGGGGCTTTGTTCTCAGATAATCGCATCGTATTCTTTCGCAGTAAATCCTTTTTTAAATCTGACAACGCAGTTGGATTAGCAAGATTCTAGGCTTTCGAAACATGTGAGACACTTGTATTTTCATGAATGTTTAATTCGACTATTTATGTAGTGATAGTCACCGTGTCAAATTTCATCCCGCTACCGGGTTCCGTGCGCAGAGAGGTTAATATTTATTTCCATGCAAGAGACCCACAAAGTACTAATATCCTCACTGAAAAGCCACACACGATTGAGATAGAGCAGCAACCAAAACGAATAGGCAGCAGCCACGTGATTCCTGCATTTAACTTCTTCTGAGACACACACATGTACATTATTGAATAGACAAGTGAGGCATAAATAGACTGTGTTCAAGGACAGGACCTGTAACCTGTAGTTCCGTAATATCCCTCGGTGGGTCTCTCCCCTCTCTCTCTCCCACATGCACAAAAAAAAGAGAGAGAAAGAGAAAGAGAGAGAGAAACACAGAGAGATAGAGAGACAGAGAGATAAACAGAGAGAGAGAGAACATTGTTTTGGCAATGTTAACACGTTACCCGTGCCAATAAAGCCCCTTGAATTGAATTGAATTGAATTGAGAGACACAGAGAGAGAGAGAGACACACACAGAGAGAGAGAGAGACACACACACAGAGAGAGACACAGAGAGAGAGAAACACACAGAGAGAGAGACACACACAGAGAGAGACACACACAGAGAGAGAGAGAAACACAGAGAGAGAGAGAAACACACAGAGAGAGAGAGAGAGACACAGAGAGAGAGAAACACACAGAAAGAGAGTCACAGAGAGAGACACACAGAGAGAGAGAAACATAGAGAGAGAGAGAGACACAGAGAGAGAGAGACACACAGAGAGAGAGAGACACACACAGAGAGAGAGACACAGAGAGAGAGATACACAGAGAGAGAAATACACACACAGAGAGACACAGAGAGAGAGACACACACAGAGACAGAGAGAGACACACACAGAGAGAGAGAGAGAGAGAGAGACAGAGAGAGATAAAACCGAGAGAGAGAGACACAGGGAGAGAGAGAGAGAGAGAGAGAGAGAGAGCGAGAGAGAGAGAGAGAGAGAGAGAGAGAGAGAGAGAGAGAGAGAGACAGAGAGAGAGAGAGAGAGAGACAGAGAGAGAGACACAGAGGGAGCGAGACAGAGAGAGAGAGACACAGCGAGAGAGAAACACAGAGAGAGAGAAACACAGAGAGAGAGAGAAACACACAGAGAGAGATAAACACAGAGAGAGAGAGAAAAACATAAGAGTTTACTTTAATTGAAAAATCCTATTTTGATAGTTATTTTTGGATTGTGAGTGTTTCTCTCATTTTGAAGGTAAAGAAGAAAAAAAAGAAATATTTTTATGTTGCATGTTGGAATTTACAAGGATTTAAGTTCTCTGCTTTTGGACTAAAGAGCAGAAACCCAGACTTCCTGAAATAAATTGTTGATGTTGATATTATAGTACTACAGGAAACATCGTACAGAGATGATGTTTCCACTGGTTAAACTAGGTTAAACGGAGATAATCATACCATTCACTAAATTAAAAGGAATCACACAGGGCAGAGACTCAGGACAGGGCAGAGACTCAGGGGGAATGATAATATGGTATAAATCTGAACTAATTAATTCAATCGAATTGATCAAAAACAGGAGAATTCTTTATCTGGTTAAAAATCAACAATCTTGACAGATTTTGAAATCTTGAAATTATCTTGACAGATAAAAACTTCTTCCTCCACATACATTCCCCCACAGAGTCCCCGTGCTTCAATGAAGAGAGTTTCTCCATTCTAGAAATTAGTCACTTTCAGGCCCAAGGCAACGTACAGGTCTGTGGAGACCTGAATGCTAGAACAGCAGAAGAACAAGACACTATTAACAGTCATGGGGATAAACACCTACCAGGAAGCAACAACCTTTCCCTCCCCACATACCCCCACAGAAACAACTATGACAAAGTGAAAAACAAAAAACGGAGTACAGCTCGTGAAGCTCTGTGGAACACTGGGTCTGTACATAGTCAATGGTAGGCTGAGAGGGGACTCTTTTGGTAGGTACACCTACAGCTCTGTGGAACACTGGGTCTGTACATAGTCAATGGTAGGCTGAGAGGGGACTCTTTTGGGAGGTACACCTACAGCTCTGTGGAACACTGGGTCTGTACATAGTCAATGGTAGGCTGAGAGGGGACTCTTTTGGTAGGGACACCTACAGCTCTGTGGAACACTGGGTCTGTACATAATCAATGGTAGGCTGAGAGGGGACTCTTCTGGTAGGGACACCTACAGCTCTGTGGAACACTGGGTCTGTACATAGTCAATGGTAGGCTGAGAGGGGACTCTTTTGGTAGGGACACCTACAGCTCTGTGGAACACTGGGTCTGTACATAGTCAATGGTAGGCTGAGAGGTGACTCTTTTGGTAGGGACACCTACAGCTCTGTGGAACACTGGGTCTGTACATAATCAATGGTAGGCTGAGAGGGGACTCTTTTGGTAGGGACACCTACAGCTCTGTGGAACACTGGGTCTGTACATAGTCAATGGTAGGCTGAGAGGGGACTCTTTTGGTAGGGACACCTACAGCTCTGTGGAACACTGGGTCTGTACATAATCAATGGTAGGCTGAGAGGGGACTCTTTTGGTCGGTACACCTACAGCTCTGTGGAACACTGGGTCTGTACATAATCAATGGTAGGCTGTCGAACACTGAACCCATCTACCAAAAAGCAATTAGTAGGCAATAAAAACATTTCTCCTGGACAACTTTTTAGCCTTAACATTCTCCTACAGCAATGTGGTCCTGGGGCTCTGTTCACAAACACAAACAGACCCAACAGAGCCCCAGGACAGCAACACAATTAGACATAAGAAAACAATAAGATAATTATTTGACACACTGGAAAGAATTAACAAAAAAACAAAGCAAACTAGAATGCTATTTGTCCCTAAACAGAGAGTACACAGGCAGAATACCTGACCACTGTGACTGACCTGAAATTAAGGAAAGCTTTGTCTATGTACAGACTTAGTGAGCATAGCCTTGCTATCTGAGCATAGCCTTGATATCGAGAAAGGCCGCCATAGGCAGACCTGGCTCTCAAGGGAAGACAGGCTTGGTGCACACTGCCCACAAAATCAAATCAAATCAAATCAAATTGTATAAGTTACATGTGCCGAATACAACCTTACTACAACCTTTACCTTACAGTGAAATTCTTACTTACGAGCCCCTAAACAACAATGCAGTTTAAAAAAAATACAGTTAAGAATAAGAAATAAAGTAACAAGTAATTAAAGAGCAGCAGTAAACTTAACAATTGCGAGGCTATATACAGGGGGGGTACCGGTACATAGTCAATGTGGAGGTTATATACAGGGTGTTACGGTACAGAGTCAATGTGGAGAATATATACAGGGGGTACCGGTACAGAGTCAATGTGGAGGTTATATACAGGGGGTACCGGTACAGAGTCAATGTGGAGACTATATACAGGGGGTACCGGTACAGAGTCAATGTGGAGGCTATATACAGGGGGTACCGGTACAGAGTCAATGTGGAGGCTATATACAGGGGGTACCGGTACAGAGTCAATGTGGAGGCTATATACAGGGGGTACCGGTACCGAGTCAATGTGGAGGCTATATACAGGGGGTACCGGTACAGAGTCAATGTGGAGGCTATTTACAGGGGGTACCGGTACAGGGTCAATATGGATGCTATATACAGGGGGTACCGGTACAGAGTCAATGTGCGGGACACCAGTTAGTTGAGGTAGTATGTACATGTAGGTAGAGTTATTAAAGTGACTATGCATAGATGACAACTGAGAGTAGCAGCGGTGTGAGAGAGGGAGGGGCAATGCAAATAGTCTGGGTAGCCATTTGATTAGATGTTCAGGAGTCTTATGGCTTGGGGGTAGAAGCTGTTTAGAAGCCTCTTGGACCTAGACTTGGCGCTCCGGTACCACTTGCCGTGTGGTAGCAGGGAGAACAGTCTATGACTAGGCTGGCTGGAGTCTTTGACCATTTTTAGGGCCTTCCTCTGACACCGCCTGGTATAGACGTCCTGGATGGCAGGAAGCTTGACCCAGCGATGTACTGGGCCGTTCGCACTACCCTCTGTAGTGCCTTGCGGGCAGAGGCCGAGCAGTTGCAATACCAGCCAGTGATGCAACCAGTCAGGTTGCTCTCGATGGTGCAGCTGTAGGAACTTTTGAGGATCTGAGGACTCATGAAAATCTTTTCAGTCTCATGAGTGGGAAAAATGAGTTGGAAACTGAGCTGCACCTCCTGAGCTGCCCAATGTATGAGCATATTAGAGACACGTATTTCCCTCAGATTACACAGATCCACAAAGAATTAGAAAACAAACCCAATTTTGATAAACTCCCATATCTACTGGATGAAATACCACAGTGTGCCATCACAGCAGCAAGATGTGTGACCTGTTGCCATGAGAAAAGGGCATCCAGTGAAGAACAAACACCATTGTAAATACAACCCATATTTATGCTTATTTATTTTTATATTTTTTACTTTAACTATTTGCACATTGTTACAACATAATATGACATTTGAAATGTATTTATTCTTTCGGAACTTTTGTGAATGTAATGTTTACTGTGAACATATGTTTCCCATGCCAGCAAAGTCATTTGAGTTGAATTGAGAGGGAGAGAATGGAGAGAGAGAGAGAATGGAGAGAAAGAGCTCAGTTAGAGAGAGAGAGAGAATGGAGAGAAATAAAGAATGAGAGAGAAAGAGTTCAGTTAGAGAGAGAGAATGAGAATGGATAGAAAGAGCTCAGTTAGAGAGAGAGACTAGGAGGTTGTGATTCCCCTCTGGCTTTATGGTAACAGGCTGCTTTTTCACAGGACTGACCCTGAGCTTTGTGTACACGTCTGTGTTGATGTCTCGTTCTGCAAGTCAAACCACAATGATTCAGCCCAGTTGGTCCCAACACACCTTGTAGTGTGTGATCTCTGCAGGAATCGAACCCACGACCTTACGCATTGATAATACCAACTGAGTCACACAGGAAGTTAACAGCCGTGAACATCAGGTCTCTTCTACTCACCCATTATCGTGAGATAACAAAGGCCTTACTAAAGAGACAGCACTACAGAGACTGCAGAGACAGCACTTCAGAGACTACAGAGACAGCACTTCAGAGACTGCAGAGACGGAACTACAGAGACTGCAGAGACAGCACTTCAGAGACTACAGAGAAGGAACTACAGAGACAGAACTACAGAGACAGGACTACAGAGACATGACTACAGAGACATGACTACAGAGACAGGACTACAGAGACAGGACTACAGAGACGGAACTACAGAGACAGGACTACAGAGACATGACTACAGAGACAGGACTACAGAGACAGGACTACAGAGACAGGACTACAGAGACAGGACTGCAGAGACAGGAAATGAAAAGGTGAAATCAAAAATCAAAAATCAAATCAATTTTTTTATTTGGAAAGTTGCGTTGAAAGTGGCTAATATTGCATTGATTCGATCACAATTTCCACAGTAAAAAGAAATGTTGATAGAATTAACGAACAGAGAATACTCCAGAAAAGTTGGGTGAAGTTCAATCTTGTGCTTCTCTCCATGGGCTGATATTTTTTCTATTGGTCCCTGGAGAGGTGTTCCCTTAGAGGGAACATTGCTTGTAATTGTTAGCATGAAGCAAGAATGAATGCAATTAATTTATTATTGAACAATATAATGGACACAGCTCTCTGCTCAAAAAAACAGGAACTTGAGACTGAATAATATGAGGTGCTGCAGTTTGTGAACAATATTGTGCTTATCACCCTCATGGTAGTCAAACAACCCATTCCACCAAGAGTCGTTCTGAATCTGGTCCGGTTTTTAGCACCACCAAGAGTCGTTCTGAATCTGGTCCGGTTTTCAGCACCACCAAGAGTCGTTCTGAATCTGGTCCGGTTTTCAGCACCACCAAGAGTCGTTCTGAATCTGGTCCGGTTTTCAGCACCACCAAGAGTCGTTCTGAATCTAGTGGCAACAACTAGACCTTGTTCCAAATGTATCAAGACATAATCGGATTTGTATGTCTAGTAATAAACCAATTGCTTAAAGTGCACATTTACAAGGCTCAGTCACAAATGACAGCTCCAATAAGCCCTGTATGATGAACAACAGGCTTGTAGGAACGTCCATTTACAGTTTTCAGATCATCGTTCGCAGGTAGAGGGTTCTGCATGCTTTGAATATAACTGACTGAAATTAACTATATGAGTAGAAAGATTTGTTTATTTTTACTAAAAGATCAGTCAGTAAAAAGAGCCGTACTTCACTAGTGTGCTGTGACCTGCCTTACCCCCTCCCCTTACCCCCTCCATGTCTGGTCTTCCTGTCTGGTCTCCCTGTCTGTCTGGCACCATATGGAACCCAAACGTTCTCTCATTATACTGCACAAAGTTAATTCATTTTCCAGGAAGACAGTAGAGAGACAGAAAGAGAAACAGAGATGATCGATAGAGAGGGGAGTGGGATAGAGAGAAAGATAGAGCAGAGTGGGAGAGAGAGAGAGCAGAGTGGGAGAGAGAGCAGAGTGGGAGAGAGAGAGAGCAGAGTGGGAGAGAGAGAGGGAGCAGAGTGAGAGAGAGAGAAAGAGAGAGAGAGAAACACTTACCCCATAAGTGTTCTCCCTCTGTTGGGTGTCTGTGTTCAGGGTAGCATGTTCCTAACCAGATCTCAGTCTAGGGATAGGGACAATCATGTTAAGTCTCATTAAATCAGAGCAGGAACAGTACAGGGGAGGAGTTTCTTAGCACATACAGGTCTGGGACCAGGCAGGTCTTAGCACATACAGGTCTGGGACCAGGCAGGTCTTAGCACATACAGGTCTGGGACCAGGCAGGTCTTAGCACATACAGGTCTGGGACCAGGCAGGTCTTAGCACATACAGGTTTGGGACCAGGCAGGTCTTAGCACATACAGGTCTGGGACCAGGCAGGTCTTAGCACATACAGGTCTGGGACCAGGCAGGTCTTAGCACATACAGGTCTGGGACCAGGCAGGTCTTAGCACATACAGGTCTGGAACCAATCAGGTCTTAACACATACAGGTCTGGGACCAGGCAGGTCTTAGCAGATACAGGTCTGGAACCAATCAGGTCTTAACACATACAGGTCTGGGACCAGGCAGGTCTTAGCACATACAGGTCTGGGACCAGGCAGGTCTTAGCACATACAGGTCTGGGACAAGACAGGTCTTAGCACGTACAGGTCTGGGACCAGGCAGGTCTTAGCACATACAGGTCTGGAACCAATCAGGTCTTAACACATACAGGTCTGGGACCAGGCAGGTCTTAACACATACAGGTCTGGGACCAGGCAGGTCTTAGCACATACAGGTCTGGGACAAGACAGGTCTTAGCACGTACAGGTCTGGGACCAGGCAGGTCTTAACACATACAGGTCTGGGACCAGGCAGGTCTTAGCACATACAGGTCTGGGACAAGACAGGTCTTAGCACATACAGGTCTGGGACCAGGCAGGTCTTAGCACATACAGGTCTGGGACCAGGCAGGTCTTAGCACATACAGGTCTGGGACCAGGCAGGTCTTAGCACATACAGGTCTGGGAGCAGACAGGTTAACTTTCCCATTTTACCCTCCATAGCGTTAATAAGAACTAGGGTACAAGATATAGTGGGATGAGATATATCGCCTGCTTACCTTGAAAGCAGTTAAAAACAGACTTTTGCTGAACATAGAACCTGATAACGTAGCCTTACATAGCCTCAACATTAGATAGACTTGGATGCTTGGAGTCCCACCTGGTTTATTAGAGTAGAGACCATCTATCGTACTGTTGAAACATCAGTGGTCCACAAATTTGGCTCCGGTGCTAATTCCTACAACTGAAGATGTGTGATTTCTTAGCTGAGTTAGCTGGGTTGGCGCCCCCCCCCCCCCCCCCCTTGGGTTGTGCTGTGGCGGAGGTCTTTGTGGGCTATACTCAGCCTTGTCTCAGGATGGTAAGTTGGTGGTTGAAGATATCCCTCTAGTGTTGTGGGGGCTGTGCTTTGGCAAAGTGGGTGGGGTTATATCCTTCCTGTTTGGCCCTGTCCGGGGGTGTCCTCGGATGGGGCCACAGTGTCTCCTGACCCCTCCTGTCTCAGCCTCCAGTATTTATGCTGCAGTAGTTTATGTGTCGGGGGGCTAGGGTCAGTTTGTTATATCTGGAGTACTTCTCCTGTCCTATTCGGTGTCCTGTGTGAATCTAAGTGTGCGTTCTCTAATTCTCTCCTTCTCTCTTTCTCTCTCTCGGAGGACCTGAGCCCTAGGACCATGCCCCAGGACTACCTGACATGATGACTCCTTGCTGTCCCCAGTCCACCTGGCTGTGCTGCTGCTCCAGTTTCAACTGACCTGAGCCATAGGACCATGCCCCAGGAATACCTGACATGATGACTCCTTGCTGTCCCCAGTCCACCTGACTGTGCTGCTGCTCCAGTTTCAACTATTCTGCCTTATTATAATTCGACCATGCTGGTCATTTATGAACATTTGAACATCTTGACCATGTTTTGTTATAATCTCCACCCGGCACAGCCAGAAGAGGACTGGCCACCCCACATAGCCTGGTTCCTCTCTAGGTTTCTTCCTAGGTTTTGGCCTTTCTAGGGAGTTTTTCCTAGCCACCGTGCTTCTACACCTGCATTGCTTGCTGTTTGGGGTTTTAGGCTGGGTTTCTGTACAGCACTTTGAGATATCAGCTGATGTACGAAGGGCTATATAAATAAATTTGATTTGATTTGATTTGATCTACTTTGTGTTAGATTGTGTTAGGGAGAGAGAGAGAGGGAGAGAGAGGGATGGATGGATGGATGGATAAAGAGAGAGAGAGAGAGAGAGAGAGAGAGAGAGAGAGAGAGATGAATGAATGGATAAAGAGAGGGAGAGAGAGAGACATATTAGAGAAACATATTTCCCTCAGACTACACAGATCCACAAAGAATTCGAAAACAAACCCGATTTTGATAAACTCCCATAGCTACTGTGTGAAATTCCACAGTGTGCCATCACAGCAGCAAGATGTGTGACCTGTTGCCACGAGAAAAGGGCAACCAGTGAAGAACACACACCATTGTAAATACAACCCATATTTATGCTTATTTATTTTATCTTGTGTCCTTCACCATTTGTACATTGTTAAAACACTGTATATATAATATGACATTTGTAATGTCTTTATTGTTTTGAAACTTCTGTATGTGTAATGTTTACTGTTAATTTTATTGTTTATTTCACTTTATATATTCACTTTATATTTTATCTACCTCACTTGCTTTGGCAATGTTAACACATGTTTCTCATGCCAATAAAGCCCTTGAATTGAATTGAATTGAGAGAGAGAGAGAGAGAGAGAGAGAGAGAGAGAGAGAGAGAGAGAGAGAGAGAGAGAGAGAGAGAGAGAGAGAGAGGGGGGGAGAGAGAGAGAGAGAGAGAGGGAGAGAGATGGATGGATGGATGGATGGATAAAGAGAGAGTGAGATGGATGGATGGATAGATGGGTGGATGGATAAAGAGAGAGTGAGATGGATGGATGGATAAAGAGGGAGAGATGATAGACATGATAGAGAGGGAGAGATGGAGAGATGATAGAGATGATAGAGAGGGAGAGATGGAGAGATGGAGGGATGATAGACATGATAGAGAAGGAGAGATGAAGAGATGATAGAGATGATAGAGAGGGAGAGATGGAGAGATGGAGAGATGATAGAGATGATAGAGAGGGGGAGATGATAGAGATGATAGCGAGGGAGCGATGAGTGTACAGACCCATCTCCTCTAAAGGAAGGCAGTGGGATGCAGCACTCATAAGGGTGATCAGCTTCCTGTCAGAATGCGTTGACCTGACAACCGCTAGGTTGCCGGGCAGCTGTCATCGGCACGTCAATCCGTCCCAGACCCAATCCATCTCCCTGACAGCCCCGAAGACACACAAACACCCCCCCCCCCCCCCCCCCCCCCCCCCCACACACACACACACACACACACACACACACACACACACACACACACACGTCAGTAAAGCGCTCTACTCGGCAGCAGCAGAAGGTGGTCAGGAGCTGTCACTGAGCTGTCATCTCTACTTTACGTCCCACTCTAAACTCACACCACAAGGACACCTCAATGGGGGTGGGAGGTGGAAACGTGTTGGAGGTAGTTACAGGTCTTTTTAATGAGGGACATTAAAGTTGCCCACATCGGGAAGAACACCTTAGCTCCACACTGTTCTCATGGTGAAGTGCCAAGCTGTGATCCATAGGAGCCAGGGAGGAAGAGTGAATGACTGACACTTTTTCAATTCTATTTCTTCGTAAAGCACCTTGAAATATGCCACCCAAGGTCCTATGTTTATCGAGCTGGATTTTTCCATAGGAAACTGTGGTTGCAGAGGAGAGAGTCAAGCCTAGAGGAGCCCTAGTGTTGCCTAGAGGAGCCCTAGTGTTGCCTAGAGGAGCCCTAGTGGAGCCCTAGAGGAGCCCTAGAGGAGCCCTAGTGGAGCCCTAGTGGAGCCCTAGAGGAGTGGAGCCCTAGAGGAGCCCTAGAGGAGCCCTAGAGGGCCTCTAGTGGAGCCCTAGAGGAGTGGAGCTTAGTGGAGGGGAGCCCTAGTGGAGTGGAGTCCTAGTGGAGTGGAGCCCTAGTGGAGGGGAGCCCTATTGGAGGGGAGTCCTAGTGGAGTGGATCCATAGTGGAGGGGAGCCCTAGTGTAGGGGAGCCCTATTGGAGTGGAGCCCTAGTGGAGCACTAGTGGAGTGGAGCCCTATTGGAGTGGAGCCCTAGTGAAGCACTAGTGGAGTGGAGCCCTAGTGGAGTGGAGCCCTAGTGGAGTGGAGCCCTAGTGGAGCACTAGTGGAGTGGAGCCCTATTGGAGTGGAGCCCTAGTGAAGCACTAGTGGAGTCGAGCCCTAGTGGAGTGGAGCCCTATTGGAGTGGAGCCCTATTGGAGTGGAGCCCTAGTGGAGCCCTAGTGGAGTGGAGCCCTATTGGAGTGGAGCCCTATTGGAGTGGAGCCCTAGTGGAGTGGAGCCCTATTGGAGTGGAGCCCTATTGGAGTGGAGCCCTAGTGGAGTGGAGCCCTAGTGGAGCCCTAGTGGAGTGGAGCCCTAGTGGAGTGGAGCCCTAGTGAAGCAGGCAATAAAGTATCAAAAGTAGGCCATTACCACTTAATTTATTAGGCCTTACCCAA
Source organism: Oncorhynchus clarkii lewisi (assembly GCF_045791955.1). Classification (NCBI taxonomy): domain Eukaryota; kingdom Metazoa; phylum Chordata; class Actinopteri; order Salmoniformes; family Salmonidae; genus Oncorhynchus; species Oncorhynchus clarkii. Next base: position 5,524,341 of record NC_092166.1, on the reverse strand, counting down.
TCATTGATTTTCAAATTATTATTAAGTTGTAGAATATGTGAGAATAAGGTGGGGTTTTCTGACTAAATCAATTGGATGCATGCATGGCTGTTACGGATACAGGTATCCTGTGTCTGTGTGTATCCTGTGTGTTTCTTTTCTCTCCTTCTCCCCTCACAGGTGAAAATCATTACTCCCCAATCAGTCAACAATCAACCCATCAATCAGAAGACACACCTCCTCCTGTTTCCTACCCTATCACAGTTCCTTTCCCTTGGTTTAAAAACCCTATCATTTGTTTGCTCTAGAGCTGAATCTTTGTAATGCCATGGTGGTAGATCGCTGTTCTTTGTAGATTTCAGGAGTAGCTCAATCTCTTTGTAATGCCATGTTGGTAGATCTCTGTTCTATATAGATTTCAAGCTCAATCTCTTTGTAAATGCCATGTATGTAGATCTCTCTCTTTGCGTCTTAACCTCTTCTTTTGTTTGAGCACCTCCATATCACTTTGTCATCTCCTGTGAGTATTGTTTTTGCTTATGGTGTTTGCTGGTGGGAAAAGGGGAAACCAAGACAAGTCGCCCATGGGCATACACTACCCGTAGGTAAACTTTGTTAAAAACACTAGTTAGAACTGGGCGGACCACCCACTGTATTTTGGTTAGTTAGTTAGCTGTTGTTGAAATAGGCTAGTCTAGCTTAGGGGTGTTTTGAATACTTATTGTTTCTTTCCTTGGGTCCAGCTCAGCCCCTTTTCCTGCTCCCCCCCCCCATTACCGTGTGTTTTACAATAAACCCTGAGTTTGACGGTATTATTTCAGTTGTCCTGGTTATTACGTTCACACTTTTACTTTGTCACAATTATAATTTACATGAGTTATGTTCCGCGTCTCATTACCATCCCCCCTAGACTGTCGGGCCAAAAAGGGATTCGTAACATAAGTGGGGGCTCATCCGGGATTTGTCTTTACTGACACCCATGCCGCTCATGTAGATTGTTGTTGTGGTATAGTTCAGTGTTGAGCGTCATAGCTGAAGTAGCATTAGTGTTTGCTATTTTCGTTGGCTCTTGTGAAGTAGTGTAAGATGGCTACTTTTGATTTGAAGTCCTTTTTGGATAATCCTTCGTGGGAGGTTTTTGATAAATGTCGTAGAGTTGATTTAATGACCTTGGCTGACCATTACTCAATATCGATTCCGCAGAGTGTAGTTAAGGCGGAGGTTAAACAGCTAGTATTAAATGTATTGTTGGAAGAGCAGGTGCTTGTGTTACCGCTGCCTGAGCATACTAACACTGTAGGGGATGTTGCTGCTCCTGTAAGCCCATTGGTGTCTGATAATGAGGGCGAGGCTAAAACACCAGCCACATTGTCCCATTTTGATCCACTCTCCCCACTGTCAAACGGTGATGCCAGAAGGGATGTCTGTTTAGCACAGTTCCAACTAGAGGTGGAAGAGAGAGCCCAAATTAGGCGAGAGACTCTCCAGTTGGAGATGTGTAAAATTGAGGCAGAAAGAGAACAACGGCAGATGACGTTTAAAATGCGCCAGATGGAACTGGAGGCAGAGACAGCGAGGCTAGCCTTCGTTCCTACTGTGCCTGTTTGTGAGCCGTCCTCACCTGCTGTGTCCTCAAACACGTTTGACATTAGTAGGCAGATAGCCTTAGTACCTTTGTTCAGAGAGTCGGAGGTTGACTCCTATTTTTGTGTATTTGAGCGTATAGCCGTAGCATTGAAGTGGCCTGAAGAGGTATGGTGTCTATTACTTCAGTGTAAATTAACTGGTAAAGCCCAAGAGGTTTTGTCAGCGCTACCTCTGGAGGACAGTTTGAATTATGAAGTGGTCAAAGCTACTGTTCTTCGTGCCTATGAGCTTGTGCCTGAGGCATACCGACAGAGATTTAGGTCTCATAGAAAGTCTTCTAGTAAGACTTATGTGGAATTTGCTAGAGACAAGGGAAATCTGTTTGATAAATGGCATGCTGCTAGTAAGGTAACTGATTTCAACTCTCTCCGGGAGTTAATCTTGTTGGAAGAGTTTAAAAATTGCTTACCCGAACGCATTGTAGTTTACCTAAACGAACAGAAAGTATCCTCCCTGGCAGAAGCGTCTGTGTTGGCAGACGAGTTTGTGTTGACGCACAAGAGTGTGTTTTCGGCTCAAACTGAGAGTAGAACCACTGAGTTTCCTACCTTTAGCCCTAGTTGGCCCGCAGTAGTATATCAAACACGCCAGAAGAATGAGCGTTCCTGTTTCTATTGTCATAAAGTGGGACATATGATTAATGATTGCTTCCTGCTTAAACGCAAACGAGGGATGCCTCTTCGTGCCAAGCCACCAACAGGTGTTGCTCTAATTCGTACGGTCGTGAGGTCTGCAACAAAACAGGTGCCTCAGAGTAACTGTAGTTTGAAAGTCTCAGTCCCCGACCGCAGTTATGAACCATTCATTTCCGAGGGGTTTGTGTCCCTAGCGAATGACGAAGCGTCTCAGCGTCCGGTTAAAATCCTTAGAGATACTGGTGCGGCGCAGTCGTTTATATTGTCTGATGTGTTGCCCTTATCTGACGATACATACTGTGGTTCCAGTGTGTTAGTGCAGGGTATTGAAATGGGTTTTGTCCCAGTGCCGTTGCACTTTGTGAAAGTACACTCTGAGTTAATCATTGGAATATTCAGAGTGGGGGTACGTCCTAAGTTGCCAGTGAAAGGTGTGACCTTTATAATGGGTAACGATATTGCCGGAGGAAAGGTAGTACCCGTATTTTTTAAGTATTGGATAAAAGTGACCACTCTCTCTCGAATGAGTGGGCACAGAGTTATCCACATGTGTTCCCCGCTTGTGCTGTCACTCGTGCACAGGCACTACAAGAGGGTGACGTGATAGGTTTGTCGAACACTGTTCTGTTCAAAGAGGATGATCAAGAGGATGGATTGTGTGATACCTCTGAGAAGCTGATCACCTCTGACAAACAGCCCAGGAAAGAATTAAAGAACGTTGAACTTATTGCTGATGCAATACAGTTACCAGTCACTCGTGAGCAGCTGATTGCTAACCAAAAGGTTGACAACAAACTTGCTAAATGTTTTTCTAGTGTTGTCTCATTGGAAGATGTGAAGAAGAAGAACGTGGCTTACTTCATTGATGGTAATCTCCTCATGCGTAAATGGAAATCCCATGTTGACGCAGGTGGAGATTGGAATGCTGTTTACCAAATAGTGATTCCTACAGCCTTTCGACAAAATGTGTTATCCCTTGCTCATGATCACCAGTGGTCTGGTCATTTAGGAATTACAAAGACGTATGATCGGATCCTTCGACATTTTTTTTGGCCGGGTTTAAAACAAGATGTGGCTCAGTTCTGTCGGACATGCCACACATGTCAGATAACAGGAAAACCAAATCAGGTTATTCCTCCCGCTCCTCTTTGTCCCATACCTGTAATAGGTGAACCATTTGAGCATGTGGTGGTTGATTGTGTCAGACCGTTACCGAAGACAAAATTGGGTAACCAGTTTTTGTCTCGTGTGTAAAAATGATTTTTGTATGTTTTGGCAAGGTTGACGTTGTTGTAAGTATTAATTTTGTTGTGAGTATTAATTGTAATACTGTGGTCGCAATCCCTAGGGTTGCTCTTTTAAGGGTGGGAGTGTTACGGATACAGGTATCCTGTGTCTGTGTATCCTGTGTGTTTCTTTTCTCTCCTTCTCCCCTCACAGGTGAAAATCATTACTCCCCAATCAGTCAACAATCAACCCATCAATCAGAAGACACACCTCCTCCTGTTTCCTACCCTATCACAGTTCCTTTCCCTTGGTTTAAAAACCCTATCATTTGTTTGCTCTAGAGCTGAATCTTTGTAATGCCATGGTGGTAGATCGCTGTTCTTTGTAGATTTCAGGAGTAGCTCAATCTCTTTGTAATGCCATGTTGGTAGATCTCTGTTCTATATAGATTTCAAGCTCAATCTCTTTGTAAATGCCATGTATGTAGATCTCTCTCTTTGCGTCTTAACCTCTTCTTTTGTTTGAGCACCTCCATATCACTTTGTCATCTCCTGTGAGTATTGTTTTTGCTTATGGTGTTTGCTGGTGGGAAAAGGGGAAACCAAGACAAGTCGCCCATGGGCATACACTACCCGTAGGTAAACTTTGTTAAAAACACTAGTTAGAACTGGGCGGACCACCCACTGTATTTTGGTTAGTTAGTTAGCTGTTGTTGAAATAGGCTAGTCTAGCTTAGGGGTGTTTTGAATACTTATTGTTTCTTTCCTTGGGTCCAGCTCAGCCCCTTTTCCTGCTCCCCCCCCCCATTACCGTGTGTTTTACAATAAACCCTGAGTTTGACGGTATTATTTCAGTTGTCCTGGTTATTACGTTCACACTTTTACTTTGTCACAATTATAATTTACATGAGTTATGTTCCGCGTCTCATTACCATCCCCCCTAGACTGTCGGGCCAAAAAGGGATTCGTAACAATGGCGATATATCTGTGTGCCGACGCAGGCACACACAATCAAGCCGTAAATAGTGGTAGCAAATTCATCTCACCATTTGAATCTCATCATAGCAACCGAAAGCCAGGTTTATTTTGTAAATGGTAGGATTTGTTTTCGGAAAGCCAAAGTCGTAGCCAACAGTAGATGTTGTCTTCTTTACAATAACCACAAGTGGTTTTACTGCAACGACGCAACGCAACATCCTTTAATGGAAGAGGTGGGAAACAAACGAAAGTGGCCACACACTTGGTACCCTTCCCCAGATCTGTGCCTCGACACAATCCTGTCTCAGAGTTCTACGGACGATTCCTTCAACCTCATGGCTTGGTACCCTTCCCCAGATCTGGGCCTCGACACAATCCTGTCTCAGAGTTCTACGGACGATTCCTTCAACCTCATGGCTTGGTACCCTTCCCCAGATCTGTGCCTCGACACAATCCTGTCTCAGAGTTCTACGGACGATTCCTTCAACCTCATGGCTTGGTACCCTTCCCCAGATCTGTGCCTCGACACAATCCTGTCTCAGAGTTCTACGGACGATTCCTTCAACCTCATGGCTTGGTACCCTTCCCCAGATCTGGGCCTCGACACAATCCTGTCTCAGAGTTCTACGGACGATTCCTTCAACCTCATGGCTTGGTTTTTGCTCTGACATGGACTATCAACTGTGGGACCTTATATAGACAGGTGTGTGCCTTTCCAAATCATGTCCAATCAATTGAATTTGCCACAGGTGGACTCCAATCAAGTAGTAGAAAACATCTCAAGGATGATCAATGGAAACAGGATGCACCTGAGCTCAATTTCGAGTTTCATAGTAAAGGGTCTGAATACTTATGTAAATAAGGTGTATATATCTATTTATGTTATTACATTTGCAAAAATGTCAATTCGGGATTTGCGTGTAGTTTGATGAGAAAAATATATATATATTTAATCGATTTTAAAATAAGGCTGCAAAGTAACAAAATGTGGAAAAAGGGAAGGGGTTCGAATACAGTAAAATATACTGTATTCTACTGTATCTACTCTATTCTACTGTATTCTACTGTATCTACTCTATTCTACTGTATCTACTCTATTCTACTGTATTCTACTGTATCTACTGTATCTACTGTATCTACTGTATCTACTGTATCTACTGTATCTACTGTATCTACTGTATCTACTGTATCTACTGTATCCTACTCTATTCTACTGTATCTACTGTATCTACTGTATCTACTGTATTCTACTCTATTCTACTGTATCTACTCTATTCTAATGTATTCTACTGTATCTACTCTATTCTACTGTATCTACTCTATTCTGCTGTATTCTACTGTATCTACTCTATTCTGCTGTATTCTACGGTATTCTACTGTATTCTACTCTATTCTACTGTATCTACTCTATTCTACTGTATTCTACTGTATTCTTCTGTATCTACTTTATTCTTCTGTATCTACTGTATTCTAGCCACTCCGACATTGCTCATCCTAATATTTATATATTTCTTAATTCCATTAATTCCATGTTTTTACTTTTAGATGTGTGTGTATTGTTGTGAATTGTTAGACATTACTGCACTGTTGGAGCTAGGAACACAAGCATTTAGTTAGATATTACTGTACTGTTGGAGCTAGGAACACAAGCATTTAGTTAGATATTACTGTACTGTTGGAGCTAGGAACACAAGCATTTAGTTAGATATTACTGTACTGTTGGAGCTAGAAACACAAGCATTTAGTTAGATATTACTGCACTGTTGGAGCTAGGAACACAAGCATTTAGTTATATATTACTACACTGTTGGAGCTGGGAACACAAGCATTTAGTTATATATTACTGCACTGTTGGAGCTGGGAACACAAGCATTTAGTTAGATATTACTGCGCTGTTGGAGCTAGGAACACAAGCATTTAGTTAGATATTACTGCACTGTTGGAGCTAGGAACACAAGCATTTAGTTAGATATTACTGCACTGTTGGAGCTAGGAACACAAGCATTTAGTTAGATATTACTGCACTGTTGGAGCTAGGAACACAAGCATTTAGTTATATATTACTACACTGTTGGAGCTAGGAACACAAGCATTTAGTTATATATTACTACACTGTTGGAGCTAGGAACACAAGCATTTAGTTAGATATTACTGCACTGTTGGAGCTAGGAACACAAGCATTTCACTACAACCCGCAATAACATTTGCTCAGTATGTGACCAATAGCATTTGATTTGATTTGGAAAAGTTCCACTAGTCCTCATAAGAAAAGTACTGATCTCATTATTTATCTTGTGTATATCTGTATGGTTATTGTTTTTAACTTCACTACACATTTCCCACTAGGGCTCCCCTCCACTAGGGCTCCCCTCCACTAGGGCTCCCCTCCACTAGGGCTCCCCTCCACTAGGGCTCCCCTCCACTAAGGCACCCCTCCACTAAGGCACCCCTCCACTAAGGCACCCCTCCACTAAGGCACCCCTCCACTAAGGCACCCCTCCACTAAGGCACCCCTCCACTAAGGCACCCCTCCACTAAGGCACCCCTCCACTAAGGCACCCCTCCACTAAGGCACCCCTCCACTAAGGCACCCCTCCACTAAGGCACCCCTCCACTAAGGCACCCCTCCACTAAGGCACCCCTCCACTAAGGCACCCCTCCACTAAGGCACCCCTCCACTAAGGCACCCCTCCACTAAGGCACCCCTCCACTAAGGCTCCCCTCCACTAAGGCTCCCCTCCACTAAGGCTCCCCTCCACTAAGGCTCCCCTCCACTAAGGCTCCCCTCCACTAAGGCTCCCCTCCACTAAGGCTCCCCTCCACTAAGGCTCCCCTCCACTAAGGCTCCCCTCCACTAAGGCTCCCCTCCACTAAGGCTCCCCTCCACTAAGGCTCCCCTCCACTAAGGCTCCCCTCCACTAAGGCTCCCCTCCACTAAGGCTCCCCTCCACTAGGGCTCCCCTCCACTAGGGCTCCCCTCCACTAGGGCTCCCCTCCTCTAGGGCTCCCCTCCACTAGGGCTCCCCTCCACTAGGGCTCCCCTCCTCTAGGGCTCCCCTCCTCTAGGGCTCCCCTCCACTAGGGCTCCCCTCCTCTAGGGCTCCCCTCCACTAGGGCTCCCCTCCACTAGGGCTCCCCTCCACTAGGGCTCCCCTCCACTAGGGCTCCCCTCCACTAGGGCTCCCCTCCACTAGGGCTCCCCTCCACTAGGGCACCCCTCCACTAGGGCTCCCCTCCACTAGGGCTCCCCTCCACTAGGGCTCCCCTCCACTAGGGCATTGTCACCAACTTACTGTTAGTGTTAAGCTTTTAGTCCTTCTGTTACAGCATGTTCCCGAACTGCAATTCAACATATTGTAGGCCTAACTGAACGAACAACAGAGAAAATATGAAAGTTGATTAAAATAGAGTTTGAGGATGGCCTCGATCGTCTACTAGGGATGATGCCGGGATGCCAGATGCCGAGATATAACAGGTATCCCTTGTCTTTGATGTTGCTTTGCTTTGATGTTGCAGCTAATTTGAAATATTGTCAGTAAAATGTAAATATAGTCAGTAAATCGTTCCACATAAACTGGCTGGGTAGTTAGCAGACAGACAAAAATACTGGGCAGATACACTCCAGTATATTTACAAATTCACCGTGGCTGATTGATAGTTTGAGGAGGAGTGACGCATCGTAAATGACCTGGTAAAACAGCTAAATGAGCTAAAAACGGAAACATCTGCTAACTATTTTAATCATTGACTTATATCCAAATTCTTAGGCAGCTGCCAAGAAAAAAATGGCCCTGTATTTACTATAAAATGTAGTTTCCAAACAACGTAGGGGGTAAGCAATAATTTAAACATCACAGATATGAATTCCCACTGTGCCCGTGATGAAGGCTGCTTTGAGCAAAACTTGTATGTAAATATAACCTATTCTAGGAGCCTGGTGTGTGTGTGTGTGTGCAAAATGGTTCACTACAACAAGGGAGGGAGGTCTGTGTTGTTACAGCCTAGATCTGTCCAGAGAGGAGGACCTGCAGCCTAGATCTGTCCCCAACCAAGGAGGGCCTACAGCCTAGATCTGTCCCAAACCAAGGAGGGCTTACAGCCTAGATCTGTCCCCAACCAAGGAGGACCTACAGCCTATATCTGTCCCCAACCAAGGAGGGCCTACAGCCTAGATCTGTCACCAACCAAGGAGGGCCTACAGCCTAGATCTGTCCCCAACCAAGGAGGGCCTACAGCCTAGATCTGTCCCCAACCAAGGAGGGCCTACAGCCTAGATCTGTCCCCAACCAAGGAGGGCCTACAGCAGCACCTGGATCTTCTGCACAGATTCTGTCAGACCTGGGACAGTAAATCTCAGTAAGACCAAACCCTGACAGTAAATTTCACCAAAAAAAATGTGGAGCGACATAGCTCTCTCTTTCTTTCTCTCTTTGCTATTTTCACTGCTGACTCAGCCTTAGCATTACTCTGAATGTGTGAGGGTGAGGAGGTCACTTGATGGAACTCCCAGGCTTTTGCAAACATAGCAAAGTCTTGACTCGTGAACTTGGGCCCATAATATGTAACTACCCCAATGTCAGGTATATCTGCTGCTTACAACAGTCGATGATGAAAGCCGCTGTTGTGTCACTTTCTCCACCTCCCAAACATTCTGAATAGTAATCCACTATAATGAGGAAAGGAATGTTAATTTACCGTGAACAGATCAGTTCCCACTTTAAACTAAGAACATGCAAGTATGTCAAATGGCTGCAGTGTTTCCTTTTGCTGCACACGGTCACAAAATGTTTCATTTCTGGGGTGCATGTTGGTCCAGAATACTGAGTCTCTGGCTTTCCTGAGACTGGCTTCGACCACTGAGTGCCCTGCATGTGTACGAGAGGGAATCATCGTTTCTGTTACTACCACTGCTGTTCATCAAATGATTAACTGTTTATAATTACGTGATTAAATGAATCAGGTAATTATTAACTCGTTAACCGGGGGCACCATGGGAGAGTTTGGGCTTTGTTGAGTTTCTATTTCCCAAATTATCTCAAAGAATATCAGAATATCAATTTTACAACAGTTGCTAGTGAATTAATTTCCTCTACAGTCAACATGTTGTAGGTTGCATAAGAGTCTCACTAAATAAGTCTGTACCACACCAATTGAGTTGATTGTTTATTTACTAACAAGCTAAAATGATAATATAAGATACACATACACACAGTCTGGGCTATTGACAACAGGTCCAACACAACAGCAGACCAACACAATATGACAAGTGTTACACAAGATTTCAAAAGAGAGAGAGAAGCATGAGAGAATAGCACACTGGGGGTACATTTGTAAACTATGCTTAGTCTAACCCTAACCTTGCCCCGAACTGCAGCCCCTATGGGTTCAGAATGATGTAATTACGTGTCGAAGGTCTCCAATGGGGTCTCTCCGAGTTCTGACTTCTCCTCTGATGGCAACACTTTTGTTGTTACCGGGTGTAACTCTCTGATTGTCCACACAATATCAGTGTCCTCTCTCTTAGTGGCCTGTTTCCTCGCCCTTGTTCTAAAAGAGGGGTCTTCTGAGGATGTCTAATCAGCCAAATAGATGGTTCCAGCGTGGGAATGACAACAGTGTAGACACACGATTCCTTGGAGAGAATAATCGGGGGATCCTGCTTGAACTCACCCTCTTAGACACAACTACTCATCCGTAGCATAGATTGTTAAAAGCTTCCTTTGTCTTCTTCATCCTCGTGTTGCGTTTTGGGTTTACAACTAATTGGACCTTGGCTGCAGCTTGTGGTCACTTAGTTATGATGTTAATTCTTAACTCACATGTTTTATACCCTTGGGTCAGGAATGGGAGTTTTCACCTTTAGGGCAAGTTCTCTGAGCGTACCTAGTTACGAGACTGGAGGTCTGGATTTTACCCAATTTAGACAACTAAGTTCACATTTTACCTTTACAAAAATATTCTCTTTGATCTGGAAATTTTCCACACAACGTACAGATTGCAAACAGCAGGTACATATTGTGAAAACTCTTCAAGTTGGAACATTTTCGTTATAATGTTGTCAATTAACTTTCAATAACATAACAAAACCGACATTCATTTTCATATTCCATCTATCGTCATTACCACCATTTTGGCTGATTAAACATATTGTCCCAAAGTCCATGTATTGCATGTTATTGTTCTGAGGTTCTCCATCATACATTCCTCCACAGTGAGAGGACAAAGGCGTTTTGTCTGCTGCCTTAAGATTTACAACAGGTGTGAGGTGTCAGAACCCCCCCCCCCCCTAAACTATCCCCCTCTGGTTGGGTGTGAGATATAATCTGTAGGAGTGATGACACCACCCTCACACTTTTGAGCCTGAGCTTAACTTTAGTCTTTATTCAGTTTTAGATTCATCTCCATTTGCTCTTTGTAAAAGCTGAGTCAGGCTGTGGTCATGGTCCTGCCACACTGCTTCTTCCATTGTAGCACCACAGCCATGATGTCATCAGCTATGACGCTTATTCCTGGCAGTCCCTGAATTGATGCTTATTCCTGGCAGTCCCTGAAGTGATGCTTATTCCTGGCAGTCCCTGAAGTGATGCTTATTCCTGGCAGTCCCTGAAGTGATGCTTATTCCTGGCAGTCCCTGAAGTGATGCTTATTCCTGGCAGTCCCTGAAGTGATGCTTAATCCTGGCAGTCCCTGAAGTGATGCTTATTCCTGGCAGTCCCTGAAGTGATGCTTATTCCTGGCAGTCCCTGAAGTGATGCTTATTCCTGGCAGTCCCTGAAGTGACGCTTATTCCTGGCAGTCCCTGAAGTGATGCTTATTCCTGGCAGTCCCTGAATTGATGCTTATTCCTGGCAGTCCCTGAAGTGATGCTTATTCCTGGCAGTCCCTGAAGTGATGCTTATTCCTGGCAGTCCCTGAAGTGACGCTTATTCCTGGCAGTCCCTGAAGTGATGCTTATTCCTGGCAGTCCCTGAAGTGATGCTTATTCCTGGCAGTCCCTGAAGTGATGCTTATTCCTGGCAGTCCCTGAAGTGATGCTTATTCCTGGCAGTCCCTGAAGTGATGCTTATTTCTGGCAGTCCCTGAAGTGATGCTTATTCCTGGCAGTCCCTGAAGTGATGCTTATTCCTGGCAGTCCCTGAAGTGATGCTTATTCCTGGCAGTCCCTGAAGTGATGCTTATTCCTGGCAGTCCTTGAAGTGATGCTTATTCCTGGCAGTCCCTGAAGTGATGCTTATTCCTGGCAGTCCCTGAAGTGATGCTTATTCCTGGCAGTCCCTGAAGTGATGCTTATTCCTGGCAGTCCCTGAAGTGATGCTTATTCCTGGCAGTCCCTGAAGTGATGCTTATTCCTGGCAGTCCCTGAAGTGATGCTTATTCCTGGCAGTCCCTGAAGTGATGCTTATTCCTGGCAGTCCCTGAAGTGATGCTTATTCCTGGCAGTCCCTGAAGTGATGCTTATTCCTGGCAGTCCCTGAAGTGATGCTTATTCCTGGCAGTCCCTGAAGTGATGCTTATTCCTGGCAGTCCCTGAAGTGCATCATGTTGCCTTCGCAGATATTCCTCTGCAGCTGGTTTCACAACTAAAGGTAACCTTGACCACCGGTATCTACCATTGGGGGTAATGTGGTGAGGTAACTACTATCTTCATCCCAAACCCTTTGTTTTTTTCACCATAGAAGAGTTTTGCTTTTGCCTTAATTTATTTCCGTCTCTTTACTTGTAGAATGTTGACAGCTGTTTAGAAACCATAAAACAAATGGTATTGTTAAGACTCTCAAATCTATAATATCTACACTCACCATCAAAATAAATATAATATATATATAAATATATATAAACTTTATTCCTCATGCTGGCCCTGACCAAACCAGTAAGTTATCCTTCACTAGAGCTGCATTTCTCCACAAGGTCTAAAATTGACACCAAATTGGACCTACTGTACAAACAATTATCTAGGCTAAGTAATACAATAAATATTTATTTATCTACTGATCTACTAACTAGCTAAAGTGTTGTCAGTACTGCTGAGCATTAACCAACAATTCAGTTATTTTTACTAATTGACAAACTTAATGTGGAGCTTGATGTTCAATTTCTGTAGATATAAATCAGATCGAACCTGAACTGTGCAATGTAGTAGGGAGTTGTAGTTTCCAACAGGCCAATTTTCTACAAAGTTTAACAGATGTTGTAGTTTCAAACAGGCCAATACTCTACATAGTTTAGCGCAGAAAACATGGTAATTAACTACAATGACCATAATCCATTGCGCACCCGCTAAACTTTGTCCAGTCTGTGCGGAGCAGACGTTGAGAGAAGAGAAACTGCAATCAAGAGGGATAGAAAGCAGTTGCTTCCCGAGGTATCTCTACCTGAAAATACATGATCTAAGTGATTCATAGTTGGAATTCAGCAGTCATAAACTTATGCCTTATTTACTTTGAAAAACTACTAAAATAGTGATTTTGACAGACAACATAGGCAGCATCACGTAGACATGAGGACTTGGAATGAAATAATAAAGTCAACAAATAAAACAAAAATTTTATTAAAGTAATATAATGTGAATAAATTATGGTTAATAAGTGATAAGCAGTAATGGGCAGTCATGCGACTTTTATGAATTGAATTAATTTTTCCACCAATTGTTTACAGACAATATTTCACTTATAATTCACAGTATCACCATTCCAGTGTGTCAGAAGTTTACATACACTAAGTTGACTGTGATGTCACGGCTTTAGAAGATTCTGATAGGCTTATTGAGTTCATTGGAGGTGTATTTCAAGGCATCATGGGAAAATCAAAAGAAATCAGCCAAGACTTCAGAAAAAAATTGGTAGACCTCCACAAGTCTGGTTCATCCTTGGGAGAAATTTCCAAATGCCTGGGACCAGGCAGCCGTCATACGGCTCTGGAAGGAGACGCTTTCTGTCTCCTAGAGACGAATGTACTTCGGTGCAAAAAGTGCAAATCATTCCCAGAACAACAGCAAAGGACCTTGTGAAGATGCTGGAGGAAACAGGTACAAATGTATCTATATCCACAGTAAAAAAAGTCCTATATCGACAAAACCGAAATGACGCACAGCAAGGAAGATGCCAATGCCCCAAAACCACCATAAAAAAGCCAGACTATGGTTTGCAACTTATCGTACTTTTTGGAGAAATGTCCTCTGGTCTGATAAAACATAAATAGAACTGTTTGGCCATAATGACCATCGTTATGTTTGGAGGAAAAAGGGGGAGACTTGCTAGCTGAAGAACACCATCCCAACCATGAAGCAGGGGGTGGCAGCATCATGTTGTGGGGGTGCTTTGCTGCAGGAGGGACTGGTGCACTTCACCAAATAGATGGCTTCATGAGGAAGGGAAACTATGTAGATATATTGAAGTAACATCTCAAGACATCCGTCAGTAAGTTGTAACTTGGTCACAAATGGGTCTTCTAAATGGACAATGACCCTGAGCATACTTCCGAAAGTTGTGGAAAAAAGGCTTAAGGATTACTTTCGGTCAGAAGCTTTTGGGTGTGCCCAGGAAAACTGTTTTTCACCCCGTAACAATAGGAGACACAAAATGTTACGTAGTTACACTGCATTCCTGAGATCTCGATCCAAACATAAAACGGTCCTACAGCTAGATCTGGGATTCTTACAGGGATTAACGCTTAATTTATAACGACAACTTTGTTTTGCCTGTCGTCGGAAGGAGTGGACCAAAGCGCAGTGATTTTATTGATCAAAGAAACACTCGAACAAAGTAACAAAACGAGCAGTTCTGTCAGGTAAACCGATACTACACAGAAAATAACTACCCACAAAACACAGGTGGGAAAAATGGGCTACCTAAGTATGATACCCAATCAGAGAAAACGATAGACAGCTGCTTCTGATTGGGAACCACACACGGCCAAAAAACAAAACAAAGAAATAGGAAACGTAGAATGCCCACCCTAATCACACCCTGACCTAACCAAATAGAGAAATAAAACGTCTCTCTAAGGTCGTGCCAAACTTACACCGCCATAAAGGCAAAGGACAGAAAATATATCACATGATTTTCGTCAAGACACCAACCATGTTAAAGGGTTAAACAGGTTTTAAAACTTAACTCGTGAATTTGAATGGATATAGCTAATAATAAATAAATAAATAATAATATATATATATATATATATATACAGTGCCTTGCGAAAGTATTCGGCCCCCTTGAATTTTGCGACCTTTTGCCACATTTCAGGCTTCAAACATAAAGATATAAAACTGTATTTTTTTGTGGAGAATCAACAACAAGTGGGACACAATCATGAAGTGGAACGACATTTTTTGGATATTTCAAACTTTTTTAACAAATCAAAAACTGAAAAATTGGGCGTGCAAAATTATTCAGCCCCTTTACTTTCAGTGCAGCAAACTCTCTCCAGAAGTTCAGTGAGGATCTCTGAATGATCCAATGTTGACCTAAATGACTAATGATGATAAATACAATCCACCTGTGTGTAATCAAGTCTCCGTATAAATGCACCTGCACTGTGATAGTCTCAGAGGTCCGTTAAAAGCGCAGAGAGCATCATGAAGAACAAGGAACACACCAGGCAGGTCCGAGATACTGTTGTGAAGAAGTTTAAAGCCGGATTTGGATAAAAAAAGATTTCCCAAGCTTTAAACATCCCAAGGAGCACTGTGCAAGCGATAATATTGAAATGGAAGGAGTATCAGACCACTGCAAGACCTGGCCGTCCCTCTAAACTTTCAGCTCATACAAGGAGAAGACTGATCAGAGATGCAGCCAAGAGGCCCATGATCACTCTGGATGAACTGCAGAGATCTACAGCTGAGGTGGGAGACTCTGTCCATAGGACAACAATCAGTCGTATATTGCACAAATCTGGCCTTTTTGGAAGAGTGGCAAGAAGAAAGCCATTTCTTAAAGATATCCATAAAAAGTGTTGTTTAAAGTTTGCCACAAGTCACCTGGGAGACACACCAAACATGTGGAAGAAGGTGCTCTGGTCAGATGAAACCAAAATTGAACTTTTTGGCAACAATGCAAAACGTTATGTTTGGCGTAAAAGCAACACAGCTGAACACACCATCCCCACTGTCAAACATGGTGGTGGCAGCATCATGGTTTATGGCCTGCTTTTCTTCAGCAGGGACAGGGAAGATGGTTAAAATTGATGGGAAGATGGATGGAGCCAAATACAGGACCATTCTGGAAGAAAACCTGATGGAGTCTGCAAAAGACCTGAGACTGGGACGGAGATTTGTCTTCCAACAAGACAATGATCCAAAACATAAAGCAAAATCTACAATGGAATGGTTCAAAAATAAACATATCCAGGTGTTAGAATGGCCAAGTCAAAGTCCAGACCTGAATCCAATCGAGAATCTGTGGAAAGAACTGAAAACTGCTGTTCACAAATGCTCTCCATCCAACCTTACTGAGCTCGAGCTGTTTTGCAAGGAGGAATGGGAAAAAATGTCAGTCTCTCGATGTGCAAAACTGATGGAGACATACCCTAAGCGACTTACAGCTGTAATCGCAGCAAAAGGTGGCGCTACAAAGTATTAACTTAAGGGGGCTGAATAATTTTGCACGCCCAATTTTTCAGTTTTTGATTTGTTAAAAAAGTTTGAAATATCCAATAAATGTCTTTCCACTTCATGATTGTGTCCCACTTGTTGTTGATTCTACACAAAAAATGCAGTTTTATATCTTTATGTTTGAAGCCTGAAATGTGGCAAAAGGTCGCAAAGTTCAAGGGGGCCGAATACTTTCGCAAGGCACTGGTATATATTTTATATATTAATATAACGACACGAAGAAAAGAAAGCCTGATTATTAATAACTTATCAACATCTGTAACAAGTTGTCCAGTGTAGGAAATCCTCACAGGTACCCTAGTTTATAGAATACACAGTAGAATAATTTGTATTTGTATAGAAGTGAGATGTCAACATTCACCGGTAATAACTCGGTAGAGTAATCCATTTAGAGTTGATCAGATGTATGTTGTCCAGACAGACATCCATTCATGAAATATAGAGTTTAAATAATAAAAATTGTATATTGTAGTGATTTTTTTTATTTGCTGGTCAGGAAAAAACAACTCCTGGCCACACTTATATTGTTAATCGCACAATGTTTACGTCCCAAATTAACTCTATTCCCTATATAGATGCGGTCCCTGGTCAAATGTAGTGCACTAAATAGGGAATCGGGTGCCTTTTGGGACGTATCCGTTCAGTGAGAGGTCTAAATCAAATCAAATTGTATTCGTCACATGCGCCGAATAATACAGGTATTTTACTTACAAGCCCCTTAACTGACAAAGCAGTTCAAATCAAATCAAATCAAATGTTATTGGTCACACATACACATGGTTAGCAGATGTTAATTAATGCGAGTGTAGCGAAATGCTTGTGCTTCCACAAGTCTACAAGTCTACAAAAAACAACTCTCTCACAGCCAGACCCTGCAGTGTGACCAGAAGTGTGTCAGTCAGCCAGACAGACTCCATCTCTGACCTTGAGAGACGCCACTGTGCAGAAAGATTCTTGATGGGCATTCCTTCCACCACATTAATTATGGGAGGAGTTAGTTAGTTGAGGTAATGTGCTGCACGCAAGGTAATGGGAGGGTGGGGCGGAGGAGGGGGTGGCTTATACACACACACACACACACACACACACAAACACAGTCGACACACACACACAGTCTACACTCTACACGAACACCCAGACACACACAGGGTATGTGGAGGCTGGGGGCATACTGCAAAATTAATGTCCACATCTGGTCCCCCTCTCATCTCATCTTTCTCCACAGGGCCAGGTCTGTAAACTCTCGAGCCAGCCAACCAGCCACTCAGTCAGCCTGTCAGCCAGCCAGCCAGTCAGTCAGTCAGCCTGTCTAGTGCTGAACAAACATCCAATTCAGATCATCTATCATCTCTGACTCTGCACCGCTTAGTTTCAATGTCATCTCAGCTTGTGAGGGGTCTGTAGTTAACACACACTCAACCAAACAGAACACCTGTTCAAAAGGGATACAGAGGAATGGACAGAGAGGCAGGGTTCAAGACAATATCATTGGTCGACAATAGGGATGTTTACAGCCATAACAAGAAATAACCAAGAGATGGGAAGGATACGTTGGAGGATGTGGAAGTCATTATCGAAGTGTTATTCTACACATAAAGTACTTTAAAAAAACTGTATTTTCTTGTATATTTCGGATGCACATATTTCTGACAGTAAACACACAGACAGTTGAAAGGCCAATACTGGCTCTATTTCAGACACCATTACAACCTCGTGATAATAAAAAGTAAATATAACCTTGCAGTTAGCTAATTCAAATCCGTGGTTTATATTTCCGTCATGGCTGAAACAACACTCTAATTAAACAGTCGTATTATATTACATTATATCCACAATGGCTTTGTATCTGCGAGGCATCCCCCCCCCCAAAAAAATACTTACTATAGAATTACTATAGAATTCTGAAGTACACTGTAGTATACATTAGAATACTATGTAAACTGTAGTATACATTCGAATACTATGTAAACTGTAGTATACATTAGAATACTATGTAAACTGTAGTATACATTAGAATACTATGTAAACTGTAGTATACATTAGAATACGATGTAACACTTTATTTGAATAGTACATCTGTAGATACTCTATAGACTATGAGTAACATTTCAACTATCTACTAGCCCTAACTCTAACCCTAACCCTAACCCTAACCCTTAACCCTTACCTTAACCCTTATCCTAAACCTAACCCTTACCCTAACCCTTACCTTAACTCTTATCCTAAACTTAACTCTTACCTTAACCCTTACCTTAACCCTTATCCTAAACTTAACTCTTACCATAACCCTTACCTTAACCCTTATCCTAAACTTAACTCTTACCCTAACCCTTACCTTAACCCTTATCCTAAACTTAACCCTTACCCTAACCCTTACCTTAACCCTTATCCTAAACTTAACTCTTACCCTAACCCTTACCTTAACCCTTATCCTAAACTTAACCCTTACCCTAACCCTAACCTTAACCCTTATCCTAAACTTAACCCTTACCATAAACCTTACCTTAGCCCTTATCCTAAACTTAACTCTTACCCTAACCCTTACCTTAACCCTTACCTTAACCCTTATCCTAAACTTAACCCTTACCTTAACCCGTATCCTAAACTTAACCCTTACCCTAACCCTTAGCTTAACCCTTATCCTAAACTTAACCCTTTACTTAACAATTATCCTAAACTTAACCCTTACCTTAACCCTTATCCTAAACTTAACCCTTACCTTAACCCTTATCCTAAACTTAACCCTTACCTTAACCCGTATCCTAAACGTAACACTTACCTTAGCCCTTATCCTAAACTTAACTCTTACCCTAACCCTTACCTTAACCCTTATCCTAAACTTAACTCTTACCCTAAACCTTACCTTAACCCTTATCCTAAACTTAACTCTTACCCTAACCCTTACCTTAACCCTTATTCTAAACTTAACTCTTACCCTAAACCTTACCTTAAGCCTTATCCTAAACTTAACTCTTACCCTAACCCTTACCTTAACCCTTATCCTAAACTTAACTCTTACCCTAAACCTTACCTTAACCCTTATCCTAAACTTAACTCTTACCCTAACCCTTACCTTAACCCTTACCTTAACCCTTATCCTAAACTTAACTCTTACCCTAACCCTTACCTTAGCCCTTATCCTAAACTTAACTCTTACCTTAACCCTTACCTTAGCCCTTATCCTAAACTTAACTCTTACCTTAACCCTTACCTTAACCCTTATCCTAAACTTAACTCTTACCCTAACCCTTACCTTAACCCTTATCCTAAACTTAACTCTTACCCTAACCCTTACCTTAACCCTTATCCTAAACTTAACCCTTACCCTAACCCTTACCTTAACCCTTATCCTAAACTTAACTCTTACCCTAACCCTTACCTTAACCCTTATCCTAAACTTAACTCTTACCCTAACCCTTACCTTAACCCTTATCCTAAACTTAACCCTTACCCTAACCCTAACCTTAACCCTTATCCTAAACTTAACCCTTACCATAAACCTTACCTTAGCCCTTATCCTAAACTTAACTCTTACCCTAACCCTTACCTTAACCCTTACCTTAACCCTTATCCTAAACTTAACCCTTACCTTAACCCGTATCCTAAACTTAACCCTTACCCTAACCCTTAGCTTAACCCTTATCCTAAACTTAACCCTTTACTTAACAATTATCCTAAACTTAACCCTTACCTTAACCCTTATCCTAAACTTAACCCTTACCTTAACCCTTATCCTAAACTTAACCCTTACCTTAACCCGTATCCTAAACGTAACACTTACCTTAGCCCTTATCCTAAACTTAACTCTTACCCTAACCCTTACCTTAACCCTTATCCTAAACTTAACTCTTACCCTAAACCTTACCTTAACCCTTATCCTAAACTTAACTCTTACCCTAACCCTTACCTTAACCCTTATTCTAAACTTAACTCTTACCCTAAACCTTACCTTAAGCCTTATCCTAAACTTAACTCTTACCCTAACCCTTACCTTAACCCTTATCCTAAACTTAACTCTTACCCTAAACCTTACCTTAACCCTTATCCTAAACTTAACTCATACCCTAACCCTTACCTTAACCCTTATCCTAAACTTAACCCTTACCCTAACCCTAACCTTAACCCTTACCTTAACCCTTACCTTAACCCTTATCCTAAACTTAACTCTTACCCTAACCCTTACCTTAGCCCTTATCCTAAACTTAACTCTTACCTTAACCCTTACCTTAGCCCTTATCCTAAACTTAACTCTTACCCTAACCCTTACCTTAACCCTTATCCTAAACTTAACTCATACCCTAACCCTTACCTTAACCCTTATCCTAAACTTAACTCTTACCCTAACCTTAACCCTTATCCTAAACTTAACCCTTACCCTAACCCTAACCTTAACCCTTATCCTAAACTTAACCCTTACCATAAACCTTACCTTAGCCCTTATCCTAAACTTAACCCTTACCCTAACCCTTACCTGAACCCTTATCCTAAACTTAACCCTTACCATAAACCTTACCTTAACCCTTATCCTAAACTTAACCCTTACCCTAACCCTTACCTTAACCCTTATCCTAAAATTAACCCTTACCCTTACCCTTACCCTAACCCTTACCTTAACCCGTATCCTAAACTTAACCCTTACCCTAACCCTTAGCTTAACCCTTATCCTAAACTTAACCCTTTACTTAACCCTTATCCTAAACTTAACCCTTACCTTAACCCTTATCCTAAACTTAACCCTTACCTTAACCCTTATCCTAAACTTAACCATTACCTTAACCCTTATCCTAAACTTAACCCTTACCTTAACCCGTATCCTAAACTTAACCCTTACCCTGACCCTTACCTTAACCCTTATCCTAAACTTAACTCTTACCCTAACCCTTACCTTAACCCTTATCCTAAACTTAACTCTTACCCTAACCCTTACCTTAACCCTTATCCTAAACTTAACCCTTACCCTAACCCTTACCTTAACCCTTATCCTAAACTTAACCCTTACCCTAACCCTAACCTTAACCCTTACCTTAACCCTTATCCTAAACTTAACTCTTACCCTAACCCTTACCTTAACCCTTATCCTAAACGTAACCTTACCTTAACCCTTATCCTAAACTTAACCCTTACCTTAACCCTTATCCTAAACGTAACCCTTACCTTAACCCTTATCCTAAACTTAACTCTTACCCTAACCCTTACCTTAACCCTTATCCTAAACTTAACTCTTACCTTAACCCTTACCTTAGCCCTTATCCTAAACTTAACTCTTACCCTAACCCTTACCTTAACCCTTATCCTAAACGTAACCCTTACCTTAACCCTTATCCTAAACTTAACTCTTACCCTTACCCTAACCTTAACCCTTATCCTAAACTTAACTCTTACCTTAACCCTTACCTTAACCCTTACCCTTACCCTTACCCTTACCTGAACCCTTATCCTAAACTTAACCCTTACCATAAACCTTACCTTAACCCTTATCCTAAACTTAACTCTTACCTTAACCCTTACCTTAACCCTTACCTTAACCCTTATCCTATTTTTTAAATTGAACCTCCTTTTATCTCCCAATTTCAATACCGATCTTGTCTCATCGCTGCAACTCCCCAACGGGCTCAGGAGAGGCGAATGTTGAGTCATGCGTCCCCCGAAACATGATCCGCCAAACCGCACTCCTTAACACTTTGCCCACTTAAGGGATGAGACACTTTTTTTTCATTTTCACATGAAATGACACCCAAATCTAATTGCCTGTAGCTCAGGACCTGAAGCAAGGATATGCATATTCTTAGTACCATTTGAAAGGAAACACTGAAATTTGAGGAAATGTGAATTCATGTAGGGGAATGCATAGAGACAGAGAAAGGGGCAGAGACAGGGACAGAGACAGGGGCAGAGACAGGGGCAGAGACAGGGGCAGAGACAGGGGCAGAGACTGGGACAGAGACAGGGGCAGAGACAGGGGCAGAGACAGGGGCAGAGACTGGGACAGAAACAGGGACAGAAACAGGGGCAGAGACAGGGGCAGAGACAGGGGCAGAGACAGGGCAGAGACAGGGGCAGGGGCAGAGACAGGGGCAGAGACTGGGACAGAGACTGGGACAGAGACAGGGGCAGAGACAGGGACAAAGACAGGGACAGAGACAGGGGCAGAGACTGGGGCAGAGACTGGGGCAGAGACTGGGACAGAGACTGGGACAGAGACTGGGACAGAGACTGGGACAGAGACTGGGACAGAGACTGGGGCAGAGACAGGGGCAGGGGCAGAGACTGGGACAGAGACAGGGGCAGAGACAGCAGTTGGGTCAAACTGTAGAACCCAGTTCCTACATTTGAATATAAAAAATGATTTTATCAAACAAAACTATGCTACATTTAATTTCTGGGACACTCAAAATAATAAAAGATAAAAGTGTTTTGTTGTTGTGTTGTTGTGCACTATCCTCAAACAATAGCCTGGTATTTTATTTTGCTCTAATAGCTACACTAATAGTTACATATAAGACATGTCTTTGTCCCGGAATTGTCTGTTGTATACAACAACTGTCCTGGTTTAGGGACATCGATCCGAGGAAACACCATTCAACTGACGACTGACGTCAGCTTGCAGGCGTCCGGCCCACCACAAGGAGTCGCTAGCCCTAACCTTAATCCTTACCCTAACCTTAACCCTTACCCTAACCTTAACCCTTACCCTAACCTTAACCATTACCCTAATCTTAACCCTTACCCTAACCTTAACCCTTACCCTAACCTTAACCATTACCCTAATCTTAACCCTTACCCTAACCTTAACCCTTACCCTAACCTTAACCTAACCTTAACCCTTACCCTAACCTTAACCCTTACCCTAACCTTTGAACCTAACCCTAACTGTAACCTGTAATCTGTAACCAGATCTGGACTGTCCAAATAAAGTTTGACCAAATATTTGTAGTTTTTCTCCAGTAGGTTTCCTCAAGGGGAAAGCCTCCACTTCTAGGTCACAGATAATAAAACCAAATCACTACAGTAAATACTACAGTATATTACAGTCTGCAAAAAAATACTACAGTAAGTAGTACTACAGTATACTAAAATCTCCATGAGGAAACCTACTGGGGGATATACTGTTGCTCCCGGACCAGGCCCAAATCCCCGTCATTCTCATGAAGAAGCATTTGTGAGCATTGAGGAGTTTGACCAACGGCTTCATCAATACGTACATTGATGACGTCGTCCCCACATCAGTTTATTTAGTAAATATTTTGTTAACTCTTATTTTTCTTTAAACTGATTTTGTTGGTTTAAGGGCTTATAAGGAAGCATTTCACTGTAAGGTCTACTACACCTGTTGTATTCAGCATTTCACTGTAAGGTCTACTATACCTGTTGTATTCAGCATTTCACTGTAAGGTCTACTACACCTGTTGTATTCAGCATTTCACTGTAAGGTCTACTACACCTGTTGTATTCAGCATTTCACTGTGAGGTCTACTACACCTGTTGTATTCAGCATTTCACTGTAAGGTCTACTACACCTGTTGTATTCAGCATTTCACTGTGAGGTCTACTACACCTGTTGTATTCAGCATTTCACTGTAAGGTCTACTACACCTGTTGTATTCAGCATTTCACTGTGAGGTCTACTACACCTGTTGTATTCAGCATTTCACTGTAAGGTCTACTACACCTGTTGTATTCAGCATTTCACTGTAAGGTCTACCTACACCTGTTGTATTCAGCATTTCACTGTGAGGTCTACTACACCTGTTGTATTCAGCATTTCACTGTAAGGTCTACTACACCTGTTGTATTCAGCATTTCACTGTGAGGTCTACCTACACCTGTTGTATTCAGCATTTCACTGTGAGGTCTACTATACCTGTTGTATTCAGCATTTCACTGTGAGGTCTACTACACCTGTTGTATTCAGCATTTCACTGTAAGGTCTACTACACCTGTTGTATTCAGCATTTCACTGTAAGGTCTACTACACCTGTTGTATTCAGCATTTCACTGTAAGATCTACTACACCTGTTGTATTCAGCATTTCACTGTAAGGTCTACTACACATAGCATTTCACTGTGAGGTCTACCTACACCTGTTGTATTCAGCATTTCACTGTCAGGTCTACTACACCTGTTGTATTCAGCATTTCACTGTCAGGTCTACTACACCTGTTGTATTCAGCATTTCACTGTAAGGTCTACCTACACCTGTTGTATTCAGCATTTCACTGTAAGGTCTACCTACACCTGTTGTATTCAGCATTTCACTGTAAGGTCTACCTACACCTGTTGTATTCAGCATTTCACTGTAAGGTCTACAACACCTGTTGTATTCAGCATTTCACTGTGAGGTCTACTACACCTGTTGTATTCAGCATTTCACTGTGAGGTCTACTACACCTGTTGTATTCAGCATTTCACTGTGAGGTCTACCTACACCTGTTGTATTCAGCATTTCACTGTGAGGTCTACTACACCTGTTGTATTCAGCATTTCACTGTAAGGTCTACTGTACCTGTTGTATTCAGCATTTCACTGTAAGGTCTACCTACACCTGTTGTATTCAGCATTTCACTGTAAGGTCTACTACACCTGTTGTATTCAGCATTTCACTGTAAGGTCTACTACACCTGTTGTATTCAGCATTTCACTGTAAGGTCTACTGCACCTGTTGTATTCAGCATTTCACTGTAAGGTCTACCTACACCTGTTGTATTCAGCATTTCACTGTGAGGTCTACTACACCTGTTGTATTCAGCATTTCACTGTGAGGTCTACCTACACCTGTTGTATTCAGCATTTCACTGTGAGGTCTACTACACCTGTTGTATTCAGCATTTCACTGTAAGGTCTACTGTACCTGTTGTATTCAGCATTTCACTGTAAGGTCTACCTACACCTGTTGTATTCAGCATTTCACTGTAAGGTCTACTGCACCTGTTGTATTCAGCATTTCACTGTAAGGTCTACCTACACCTGTTGTATTCAGCATTTCACTGTGAGGTCTACTACACCTGTTGTATTCAGCATCTCACTGTCAGGTCTACTATACCTGTTGTATTCAGCATTTCACTGTAAGGTCTACTACACCTGTTGTATTCAGCATTTCATTGTGAGGTCTACTACACCTGTTGTATTCCGCATTTCACTGTGAGGTCTACTACACCTGTTGTATTCAGCATTTCACTGTAAGGTCTACCTACACCTTTTGTATTAAGCATTTCACTGTAAGGTCTACTACACCTGTTGTATTCAGCATTTCACTGTAAGGTCTACCTACACCTGTTGTATTCAGCATTTCACTGTAAGGTCTACTACACCTGTTGTATTCAGCATTTCACTGTGAGGTCTACTACACCTGTTGTATTCAGCATTTCACTGTAAGGTCTACTACACCTGTTGTATTCAGCATTTCACTGTGAGGTCTACCTACACCTGTTGTATTCAGCATTTCACTGTGAGGTCTACTACACCTGTTGTATTCAGCATTTCACTGTAAGGTCTACTACACCTGTTGTATTCAGCATTTCACTGTGAGGTCTACTACACCTGTTGTATTCAGCATTTCACTGTGAGGTCTACCTACACCTGTTGTATTCAGCATTTCACTGTGAGGTCTACTACACCTGTTGTATTCAGCATTTCACTGTAAGGTCTACTGTACCTGTTGTATTCAGCATTTCACTGTAAGGTCTACCTACACCTGTTGTATTCAGCATTTCACTGTGAGGTCTACCTACACCTGTTGTATTCAGCATTTCACTGTAAGGTCTACTGCACCTGTTGTATTCAGCATTTCACTGTAAGGTCTACCTACACCTGTTGTATTCAGCATTTCACTGTGAGGTCTACTACACCTGTTGTATTCAGCATCTCACTGTCAGGTCTACTATACCTGTTGTATTCAGCATTTCACTGTAAGGTCTACTACACCTGTTGTATTCAGCATTTCATTGTGAGGTCTACTACACCTGTTGTATTCCGCATTTCACTGTGAGGTCTACTACACCTGTTGTATTCAGCATTTCACTGTAAGGTGTACTACACCTGTTGTATTCAGCATTTCACTGTAAGGTCTACCTACACCTGTTGTATTCAGCATTTCACTGTAAGGTCTACTACACCTGTTGTATTCAGCATTTCACTGTGAGGTCTACTACACCTGTTGTATTCAGCATTTCACTGTAAGGTCTACTACACCTGTTGTATTCAGCATTTCACTGTGAGGTCTACCTACACCTGTTGTATTCAGCATTTCACTGTAAGGTGTACTACACCTGTTGTATTCAGCATTTCACTGTAAGGTCTACCTACACCTGTTGTATTCAGCATTTCACTGTAGGGTCTACTACACCTGTTGTATTCAGCATTTCACTGTGAGGTCTACTACACCTGTTGTATTCAGCATTTCACTGTAAGGTCTACTACACCTGTTGTATTCAGCATTTCACTGTGAGGTCTACCTACACCTGTTGTATTCAGCATTTCACTGTGAGGTCTACTACACCTGTTGTATTCAGCATTTCACTGTAAGGTCTACTACACCTGTTGTATTCAGCATTTCACTGTAAGGTCTACTACACCTGTTGTATTCAGAATTTCACTGTAAGGTCTACTACACCTGTTGTATTCAGCATTTCACAGTAAGGTCTACTACACCTGTTGTATTCAGCATTTCACTGTAAGGTATACTAAACCTGTTGTATTCAGCATTTCCCTGTGAGGTCTACTACACCTGTTGTATTCAGCATTTCACTGTAAGGTCTACTACACCTGTTGTATTCAGCATTTCACTGTAAGGTATACTACACATGTTGTATTCAGCATTTCACTGTAAGGTATACTACACCTGTTGTATTCAGCATTTCACTGTAAGGTCTACTATACCTGTTGTATTCAG
Organism: Oncorhynchus clarkii lewisi; assembly: GCF_045791955.1. Classification (NCBI taxonomy): domain Eukaryota; kingdom Metazoa; phylum Chordata; class Actinopteri; order Salmoniformes; family Salmonidae; genus Oncorhynchus; species Oncorhynchus clarkii. The sequence continues at coordinate 5,497,380 of NC_092166.1, read as the reverse complement.
CATTTCACTGTAAGGTCTACTATACCTGTTGTATTCAGCATTTCACTGTAAGGTCTACTACACCTGTTGTATTCAGCATTTCACTGTAAGGTCTACTACACCTGTTGTATTCAGCATTTCACTGTAAGGTCTACTACACCTGTTGTATTCAGCATTTCACTGTAAGGTCTATTACACCTGTTGTTTTCAGCATTTCACTGTGAGGTCTACTACACCTGTTGTATTCAGCATTTCACTGTAAGGTATACTACACCTGTTGTATTTATCATTTCACTGTAAGGTCTACTATACCTGTTGTATTCAGCATTTCACTGTAAGGTCTACTATACCTGTTGTATTCAGCATTTCACTGTAAGGTCTACTACACCTGTTGTATTCAGCATTTCACTGTAAGGTTTACTATACCTGTTGTATTCAGCATTTCACTGTAAGGTCTACTACACCTGTTGTATTCAGCATTTCACTGTAAGGTCTACTACACCTCTTGTATTCAGCATTTCACTGTAAGGTCTACCTACACCTGTTGTATTGTCACGCCCTGACCATAGTTTACTTTGTATTTTCTATGTTTTGATTGGTCAGGGTGTGATCTGAGTGGGCATTCTATGTTTCATGTCTTGTTTGTCTATTTCTATGTTCAGCCTGATATGGTTCTCAGTCAGAGGCAGGTGTTCGTCATTGTCTCTGATTGGGAACCATATTTAGGTAGCCTGGGTTTCACTGTGTGTTGGTGGGTGATTGTTCCTGTCTGTGTTTTCACCAGATAGGCTGTTTAGGTTTTCGTTACGTTCATTATGTTCTTTATTTTGTAGTGTTTGTATTGATTCGTGTTTTACGTTTGTTTATTAAAACATGGATCGCAATCGACACGCTGCATTTTGGTCCGACTCTCCTTCGTATGAAGACGAAACTCGTTACAGAATCACCCACCACCAACGGACCAAGCAGCGTGTCAACAGGCAGCAGCAGCAGCGTAAAGAGGAATGGACATGGGAGGACGTTTTGGATGGCAAGGGCTGTTACACTTGGGAGGAGATACTGGCTGGAAGAGATCGCCTCCCATGGGAACAGGTGGAGGCACTTAGGAGAGCAGAGGCAGCCGGAGAGAGGAGCCGGCGATATGAGGGAACACGGCTGGCAAGGAAGCCCGAGAGGCAGCCCCAAAAATTTCTTGGGGGGGGGGCTAACAGGGAGTATGGCTACGCCAGGTAGGAGACCTGGGCAGACTCCCTGTGCTTACCGGGGGGCTAGAGAGACCGGACAGGCACCGTGTTATGCAGTGGTGCGCACGGTGTCTCCAGTGCGGGTGCATAGCCCGGTGCGGTATATTCCAGCTCCGCGTGTCGGCCGGGCTAGATTGAGCGTCGAGCCTAATGCCATGAAGCCGGCTCTACGCAGCTGGTCCCCAGTGCGTCTCCTTGGGCCGGTTTACATGGCACCAGCCTTGCGCTCGGTTTCTCCGGTTCGCCTGCATAGTCCAGTGCGGGCTATTCCACCTCGCCGCACTGGCAGGGCGACCGTGAGCATTCAACCAGGTAAGGTTGGGCAGGCTCGGTGCTCAAGAGCTCCAGTGCGCCTGCACGGTCCGGTTTTTCCAGTACCACCTCCACACCCCAGCCCTCCGGTAGCAGCTCCCCGCACCAGGCTTCCTGTGCGTGTCCTCGGCCCAGTACCACCAGTGCCAGCACCACGCATCAGGCCTACAGTGCGCCTCGCCTGTTTAGCGCTGTCGGAGCCTTCCTCCTCTCCAGCGCTGTCGGAGTCTCTCACCTGTTCAGCGCTGCCAGAGCCTTCCTCCTCTTCAGCGCTGTTGGAGTCTCCCGCCGGTTTAGCGCTGTCAGAGCTTTCCGCCTCTACAGCGTTGCCGGAGTCTCCCGCCTGTTCAGAACTGCCAGTTAGCATAGAGCTGCCAGTTAGCATAGAGCTGCCAGTTAGCATAGAGCTGCCAGTTAGCATAGAGCTGCCAGTTAGCATAGAGCTGCCAGTTAGCATAGAGCTGCCAGTTAGCATAGAGCTGCCAGTTAGCATAGAGCTGCCAGTTAGCATAGAGCTGCCAGTCTGCAAGGAGCTGCCAGTCTGCATAGAGCTGCCAGTCTGCAAGGAGCCGCCAGAGCTGCCTGTCTGCAGGATTCCGCCAAAGCTGCCAGTCTGCAAGGAGCCGCCAGAGCTGCCAGTCTGCAAGGAGCCGCCAGAGCTGCCAGTTAGCATGGAGCAGCCAGGGCCGCCAGTCAGCATGGAGCAGCCAGGGCCGCCAGTCAGCATGGAGCAGCCAGGGCCGCCAGTCAGCATGGAGCAGCCAGGGCCGCCAGTCAGCATGGAGCAGCCAGTCAGCATGGAGCAGCCAGTCAGCATGGAGCAGCCAGTCAGCATGGAGCAGCCAGTCAGCATGGAGCAGCCAGAGCAGCCAGTCAGCATGGAGCAGCCAGAGCTGCCAGTCAGCATGGAGCTGCCAGTCAGCATGGAGCAGCCAGTCAGCATGGAGCAGTCAGAGCTGCCAGTCATCATGGAGCAGCCAGTCAGCATGGAGCAGCCAGAGCTGCCAGTCGACCAGACTCTTCCAGATCTGCCAGTCGTCCAGACTCTTCCAGATCTGCCAGTCGACCAGACTCTTCCAGATCTGCCAGTCGACCAGACTCTTCCAGATCTGCCAGTCGACCAGACTCTTCCAGATCTGCCAGTCGACCAGACTCTTCCAGATCTGCCAGTCGACCAGACTCTTCCAGATCTGCCAGTCGACCAGACTCTTCCAGATCTGCCAGTCGACCAGACTCTTCCAGATCTGCCAGTCGTCCAGACTCTCCCAGATCTGCCAGTCGTCCAGATTCTCCCAGATCCGCCAGTCGACCAGATTCTTCCAGATCCGCCAGTCGACCAGATTCTCCCAGATCCGCCAGTCGACCAGATTCTCCCAGATCCGCCAGTCGACCAGATTCTCCCAGATCCGCCAGTCGACCAGATTCTCCCAGATCCGCCAGTCGACCAGATTCTCCCAGATCCGCCAGTCGACCAGATTCTCCCAGATCCGCCAGTCGACCAGATTCTCCCAGATCTGCTAGTCGACCAGGATCTGCTGAAACCGCCAGCCAGCCAGGTTCTGGTAGTTTCTACTACCTGCCTGGGCTTCCTCTCAGTGCTGAGCTTCTTCTCAGTGCTGAGCTTCTTCTCAGTGCTGAGCTTCCTCTCAGTGCTGAGCTACCCATCTGTCCCGAGTTACCTCTGTCCCGAGCTGTCCCTCTGTCCCATGTTATCATTGTGGTGGCTAACCTATTTAGGGACGTTTAGGAGGGGGATTAAAACTGTCATGGAGTGGGGTCCACGTCCAGCGCCAGAGCCGCCACCGCGGACAGATGCCCACCCAGACCCTCCCCTATAGGTTCAGGTTTTGCGGCCGGAGTCCGCACCTTGGGGGGGGGGTACTGTCACGCCCTGACCATAGTTTACTTTGTATTTTCTATGTTTTGATTGGTCAGGGTGTGATCTGAGTGGGCATTCTATGTTTCATGTCTTGTTTGTCTATTTCTATGTTCAGCCTGATATGGTTCTCAGTCAGAGGCAGGTGTTCGTCATTGTCTCTGATTGGGAACCATATTTAGGTAGCCTGGGTTTCACTGTGTGTTGGTGGGTGATTGTTCCTGTCTATGTGTTTTCACCAGATAGGCTGTTTAGGTTTTCGTTACGTTCATTATGTTCTTTATTTTGTAGTGTTTGTATTGATTCGTGTTTTACGTTTGTTTATTAAAACATGGATCGCAATCGACACGCTGCATTTTGGTCCGACTCTCCTTCGTATGAAGACGAAACTCGTTACATGTATTCAGCATTTCACTGTAAGGTCTACTACACCTGTTGTATTCAGCATTTCACTGTAAGGTCTACTATACCTGTTGTATTCAGCATTTCACTGTAAGGTCTACTACACCTGTTGTATTCAGCATTTCACTGTAAGGTCTACTACACCTGTTGTATTCAGCATTTCACTGTAAGGTCTACTATACCTGTTGTATTCAGCATTTCACTGTAAGGTCTACTACACCTGTTGTATTCAGCATTTCACTGTAAGGTCTACTACACCTGTTGTATTCAGCATTTCACTGTAAGGTATACTACACCTGTTGTATTCAGCATTTCACTGTAAGGTCTACTATACCTGTTGTATTCAGCATTTCACTGTAAGGTCTACTACACCTGTTGTATTCAGCATTTCACTGTAAGGTCTACTACACCTGTTGTATTCAGCATTTCACTGTAAGGTATACTACACCTGTTGTATTCAGCATTTCACTGTAAGGTCTACTACACCTGTTGTATTCAGCATTTCACTGTAAGGTCTACTACACCTGTTGTATTCAGCATTTCACTGTAAGGTCTACTACACCTGTTGTATTCAGCATTTCACTGTAAGGTCTACTACACCTGTTGTATTCAGCATTTCACTGTAAGGTCTACTACACCTGTTGTATTCAGCATTTCACTGTAAGGTCTACTACACCTGTTGTATTCAGCATTTCACTGACCACATTTACTATAGTTAAAAAGTGTAGTGTTTTGTGGACTGTAGTGTTTTGTGGACGTTACTGTAGTATTTAATACATTGTTGTTTGGTGGATAATGCTGTAGTATTTACTTTAGTATTCTACACTATACAACCACATTACACATGTGTTGTATTCTATAGTCACAAGGTGACTACTCTCTCAATGCATAGACACACACACCCTGCAGGAATCTATGACAGATGACTTAACCAGGCCATGCGTTTATAATAGTACTGAATAGAGTACAGGGTTGTATGATGACACCTCACAACCCCCAGGTCTGCTCCATGGGAAAGTGACAAGCAGGCCCTCCTCGGTTGCTTAGCAACCTTGCAGTTTCACTTACAGTACATTTCACACAGCTGTTATATCTTATAATTCTGATGTAATGTTTTTGCGTAATATATTCTGTGTTTCGTTTCCCCCCAAAACAACAATCGATAGAATCTCATCCCCTTTAGACAAATCTACAATATTCAATATACATGTGCTAAAAATAAGCAAATTATCCTCTCTTTGGCTTTGCAAGGTCTAGACCCTATCTAAGGCATAGTTACTGCACAAGCTGTCTTCCAGGCTTACTGGAAACTTCCAGAATGAGAATGTAATTTGGACAATAGAAAACCACAAATACAGTGGAAGCATTTCACACGACATCCCAGCGGAATCTAATAAAATACACTGCTAATAGTAAAAGGTATTTTACTTTACTGTAGTACAGACTTGGCCTAACCCTAACCCTAACCCTAACCCTAGCACTTAGCATCAGAGAGGAATAGATGACATCTTTGATACGCTAGTATTTGCCGGAAGCTAGAAACACCACCGCAAACGCGTCTTTCATCCCTTCAACCTAACCCCCACTGTTAATAAAGGTACCTGATCACCCACTGTCCAAGTCTATGTATGTAACTGCCTCCAGACCAGACCAAAGGTAGACCAGAGACCAGACCAGATCAGACCAGACCAGACCAGACCAAAGGTAGACCAGAGAGCAGACCAGACCAGACCAGACCAGACCGCCCCAGATCAGACCAGACCAGACCAGACCAGACCAAAGGTAGACCAGAGACCAGACCAGACCAGACCAGACCAGACCAAAGGTAGACCAGAGACCAGACCAGACCAGACCAGACCAGACCAAAGGTAGACCAGAGAGCAGACCAGACCAGACCAGACCAAAGGTAGACCAGAGACCAGACCAGACCAGACCAGACCAAAGGTAGACCAGAGAGCAGACCAGACCAGACCAGACCAGACCAGACCAAAGGTAGACCAGAGACCAGACCAGACCAGACCAGACCAAAGGTAGACCAGAGAGCAGACCAGACCAGACCAGACCAGACCAAAGGTAGACCAGAGAGCAGACCATATCAGACCAGACCAGACCAGACCAGACCAAAGGTAGACCAGAGAGCAGACCAGACCAGACCAGACCAAAGGTAGACCAGACCAGACCAGACCAAAGGTAGACCAGAGACCAGACCAGACCAAAGGTAGACCAGAGACCAGACCAGACCAGACCAGACCAAAGGTAGACCAGAGAGCAGACCAGATCAGACCAGATCAGATCAGACCAGACCAGACCAGACCAAAGGTAGACCAGAGAGCAGACCAGACCAGACCAGACCAGACCAGACCGCCCCAGACCAGACCAGACCAGACCAGACCAAAGGGGTGAGATAGATTGTGTCAACATGGTGAAGTCAGGCAGGTAACAAGGTGACTGTCCATGCAGTAATCAGTACTACCTGCTACTACTACCACCTCTCTGCTGTTCCTTTTGGCTCTTCCTTCCTTTTTTATGTCTTTCATCACTGCATCCACTCATGAGCTCCAGCCCCCTCTCATCTTTGTCATTTAAATTAGTCCGGTAGTCTAATCAGTGATACCACTCAAGAAGTCAAGAGGGCTAATGTAGAACATACTACAGCTGACCATGTTAAAACACGAGGGATAATGTAGAACACAGTACAGATGACCAGTCTGTTAAAACAAGATGGCTAACGTAGAACACACTACAGCTGATCATGTTAAAACAAGATGGCTAACGCAGAACACAGTACAGATGACCAGTCTGTTAAAACAAGATGGCTAACGCAGAACACAGTACAGATGACCAGTCTGTTAAAACAAGATGGCTAACGCAGAACACAGTACAGATGACCAGTCTGTTAAAACAAGATGGCTAATGCAGAAAACAGTACAGATGACCAGTCTGTTAAAACAAGATGGCTAATGCAGAACACAGTACAGATGACCATGTTAAAACAAGATGGCTAATGCAGAACACAGTACAGATGACCAGTCTGTTAAAACAAGATGGCTAACGCAGAACACAGTACAGATGACCAGTCTGTTAAAACAAGATGGCTAATGCAGAACACAGTACAGATGACCATGTTAAAATCTGACATGATGTTCAGAATCAAAGACCAGTGAAGACCCCCAATAAGATCACAGATACATTTTAAAAACGGGATAATTACTTTTAAATTCAGAAAGGTTGTCGGCGACAAGAAAGACAACAACGTTGTGACACCTTTTCTGTTTTCTCAAGGACGTTACATTTTTTTTTAAACGTATAAACTAATGATATGTACCCATTGATTCTTGAACAATATAACTTGTAAATGAGCTTAGTTCAACTTTCGAAACCCCATCAGAACCCAGAAAATTAACTTGTTTTACTCCAATGTTTATTAAACAAAGTAAAACATTTTTTTTAACACTATATAGCCTTAAAACATGGTTAAAACGATCATTTTTATTACGTAGATTGTCATTCTTGCATCTGTAGCTCTGTCTATACATTTGAGAATGGTTATATTTCTCCGGCACAATCCCTCAGTTTATAAACCGAAACATGGGTAATCCTAAAATTACAATACTGATTTAAAATTTTGGACAGTTAACTAATAACCGTAAAGGATTACATTTAGAAGGTAAGCAACCCGAGCCTTGAAGATTGTTTCAGGAAAGCCACTAACCCCAACTCCCAATTATAATCACCTATCAGGGTTTTACTGTCTCAACACTGCCCCCGTGTGACAAGAAACGGAATTGACAGGATTTTTCTAAAACTGAAAGCTGCAGTGAGCAGTCTTGACCACCCACTCGAATGCATAGGCTCTAGCTCTGTGAACTAACACAGTCTTGTTGAATCAATGAGATACATTCTATATATCCTATTCCTGTGTTCTTGACTGACCTTCTCCATAGGTAAAGTGACAGTCATTGGTTGGTGAGCAGTGGCTGGACATGGATGGGGGGACACTGTTGACAGCTGTGTCACAAAGCATCAGTAAGGATGACCTACATGTGTGTTTAGGGAGGGGGGGGGGTGGTTGATTGATTGTTTTTTCTATCCTTGTAGAGACCAAAAATCCTCAAAAGTCCCCACAAGTAGAGAAAAAAAAGGAACATTCTCCCTTCTGGGGACATTTCCCACTTCCTCATGAGGACAAAGGCTATTTGAAGCTTAGGGGTTAGGTTTAGGGTTAGGGTTACAATGAGGGTTAACATTAGGGTTAGGGTAAGGGGTAAGGGGTTAGGTTTAGGGTTTAGGTTAGGGTAAGGGGTAAGGGGTTAGGGGTTAGGTTTAGGGTCAAAATGAGGGTTAACATTAGGGTTAGGGTAAGGGGTTAGTGGTTAGGTTTAGGGTTTAGGGTCACAATGAGGGTTAACATTAGGGTTAGGGTAATGGCTAAGGGGTTAGGGGTTAGGGTTACAATGAGGGTGAACATTAGGGTTAGGGTAAGGGGTTAGTGGTTAGGTTAAGGAGCTAGGTTTAGGGTTTAGGTTAGGGGGATGGGTTAAGGTTAGGGTTAGAGTTAAGGTCATTGTAAGTTATGGTAACTGTTGCTACAACGTTGGAAGCAAAGAATCGTTTACAATGTCATTGTCTTTTCTTCTCATTACCTCTCGCTTCTTGCTGTAGCGTTAAGAGTTCCCTTCACCGGAACTAAGGGGCCGAGCCTGAACCATGAAAAACAGCTTTACAGTTGGCACTATGCATTGTGGCACGTAGCGTTCTCCTGGCATCAGCCAAACCCAGATTTGTCCGTTGGACTGCCAGATGGTGAAGCGTGATTCATCACTCCAGAGAACGCGTTTCCACTGCTCCAGAGTCCAATGGCGGCGAGTTTGACACCACTCCAGCCGACGCTTGGCGTTGCGCATGGTGATCTTAGGCTTGTATGCAGCTGCTCGGCCATGGAAACACCATTTCAAGAAGCCCCCAGAATGAACAGTTCTTGTACTGACGTTGCTTCCGGAAGTGAGTGTTGCAACCAAGTTCAGACGATGTATACGCATTTCAGCACTCTGCTGTCCCATTCTATGAGCCGTTGTCGATCCTAGACGTTTCCATCTTCACAATAACAGCATTTACAGTTGACCGGGGCAGCTCTAGCAGGGCAGACATTTTATGAACTGACTTGTTGGAAAGGTGGCATCCTATGACGGTGCCACGTTGAAAGTCACTTAGCTCGTCAGTAAGGCCATTCTACTGCCAATGTTTGTCTATGGAGGTTGCATTCTTGTGTGATCGATATTATACACCTGTCAGCAACGGGTGTGGCTGAAATAGCCAAATCCACTCATTTGAAGGGGTGTCCACATACTTTTGTAAATATAGTGTATCTTGCAGTCCTTCTCTGACATACAAACTACATAAAAACAACTTTGAAATGACTCAATCACAGTTCAAGAGAGTCCAGCGTCTGGTGTGCATTCCGCCTTCTCCTTCTCCTCCTTCTCCTTCTCCCCCTTCTTCTCCTTCTCCTTCTCCTTCTCCTTCTCCCCCTTCTCCTTCTCCTTCTCCCCCTTCTCCTCTTTCTCCTTCTCCTTCTCCTTCCTCCTTTTCCTTCTCCTTCCTCCTTTTCCTTCTCCTCCTTCTCCTTCTCATTCTCATTCTCCTCCTCTTTCTACTCCTTCTCCTTCTCCTTCTCCTTCTCCTTCTCCTTCTCCTTCTCCTTCTCCTTCTCCTTCTCGTTCTCCTTCTCCTTCTCCTTCTCCTTCTCCTTCTCCTTCTCCTTCTCCTTCTCCTTCTCGTTCTCGTTCTCGTTCTCGTTCTCGTTCTCGTTCTCGTTCTCCTTCTCGTTCTCCTTCTCCTTCTCCTCCTTCTCCTCCTTCTCCTTCTCCCCCTTCTCCTTCTCCTTCTCCTTCTCCTCACCATTTTTATTCCTTTCTTTTCTCCCCAAAGTGTTTTAGTGTGTTGCTCAGGGCCGGGGTTACCATGACAACAGAGAGCAGGAAGAGAGAGTGCGGAATGTTCCGGCAGGCAGGCAGGCAGGTGTCACCTCTAGCTGTCTCACCTCACCTTTTGTTGTGTCTGGCTGGCTGGCACTCTGGCGACTAGTCCATGTCCCAGACCCCAGGGCCCCTGACGGGCCACTCAGTGGGTGGGGAGATGGGGAGGAAGAGGAGAGGAGGGAAAAGAGAGTGCGAGGGGGGAAGGAGGACAGTGGAGGACTGTAGGTGGGCAGAGAGTTGGTGGATAGAGGGAGGGAGGAAGGGAGGGAGAAGTAGGAGAGAGAGGGAGCAAGAGGAAGATAGACTGTAGGTGGGGATAGGGGAGGGAGAGAGTTAGGAGTGAAAGGGAGAGGGGGAGGGAGGAAGAGGGGTGGACTGTCTTTCCCCCTGGGCCCCCTCCGATGCCCTAATGGAGGATGCCAACACGGCACTCAGGTGAAACGGATGTGGCCTCTCGGTGATGGCAAAGAGCTGTTCCCGGTGGATCACAGGGGAAGAATGGTATACACAGTAAACAATGGAAGAATACATGGGTAGACGGGTAGAGGATAGTTCAGTGCACTCTGAGGCCCCAGTCTGGTCTGTCTGTCTGTCAGACACCTGCTGCTGCGACCGTGGTTCACCTCTACAGAGTGGAACTGTGGTCCAGACAAGGGTAGGTTGAAATACAATTTTTCTCTTAATGAATCCCAAATGACACCCTACCCCCTAATACACCCTACCCCTCTGGTCAAAAGTAGTGCACTACATAGGGAATAGGGTGCCATGATTACAAAACAAAAGTAGTAATAGCGACTAGCCAGTTATACATAGTAGCCTGCTGCCTCTGGGCATCTAGGAGGGGTTTGATGCATGAATAAGTGAAGTGATAGAACTGTATAATCAAGGCAAGTGCCTTTAGCAAATACCAGTTTTCAAAACTACGGGAGGGAAACTAACTATATAACCTCTGTGCTTCACTGTTCAGGGCGAGTGATTTGCAATTGAATACATTTCTGTCACGTATACACCCAGCTAGCACATTTGGTTCTTTGGAAGTTGTGGGAACGTACAGTATGCTATTTGTTTTGGGAACGTTTCCTGACCGGTAAAACTGAACTTTATTAAAACGTTCTCAGAACAGAAGTGAAAATGTTGCCTTTTCTGGGAACGTTATATTTAGGTTACAGGGAGGTTCTGAAAACGTTTGCCATTGTTCCTTATGTTTTCTGTGAATGGAAATGATCGGTTATTTAGATTTCATTTCCTTAATACTTTCACCGAATGTTTCAATAAGACTTTTAATAGCACTGCTTGCTTTTTCTTTCTTTCTCAAAGCATAGATAGGACACATGGAAATACATTTCCTTCTGCATTAATCATGCAAACACATTTCTTTTTTATTGTGACACGGCATCACTGACATTAGAACCTACAATCTACGGTTCTCTATCCATGGAATTAGTCCTCCGCGCCACCATGACGGAGGTACCATGATGGAGGTACCAGGATGGAGGTACCAGGATGGAGGTACCAGGATGGAGGTACCGTGATGGAGGTACCAGGATGGAGGTATCAGAATGGAGGTATCAGGATGGAGGTACCATGATGGAGGTACCATGATGGAGGTACCATGATGGAGGTATCATGATGGAGGTACCATGACGGAGGTACCAGGATGGAGGTACCGTGATGGAGGTACCATGATGGAGGTACCATGATGGAGGTATCATGATGGAGGTATCATGATGGAGGTACCATGACGGAGGTACCATGATGGAGGTACCAGGATGGAGGTACCATGATGGAGGTACCAGGATGGAGGTACCGTGATGGAGGTACCAGGATGGAGGTATCAGAATGGAGGTATCAGGATGGAGGTACCATGATGGAGGTACCATGATGGAGGTACCAGGATGGAGGTATCAGGATGGAGGTATCAGGATGGAGGTACCAGGATGGAGGCATCATGATGGAGGTATCAGGATGGAGGTACCATGATGTAGGTATCAGGATGGAGGTATCATGATGGAGGTATCAGGATGGAGGTACCAGGATGGAGGTACCATGATGGAGGTACCATGATGGAGGTACCAGGATGGAGGTACCAGGATGGAGGTACCAGGATGGAGGTACCGTGATGGAGGTACCAGGATGGAGGTATCAGAATGGAGGTATCAGGATGGAGGTACCATGATGGAGGTACCATGATGGAGGTACCATGATGGAGGTATCATGATGGAGGTACCATGACGGAGGTACCAGGATGGAGGTACCATGATGGAGGTATCAGGATGGAGGTACCGTGATGGAGGTACCATGATGGAGGTACCATGATGGAGGTATCATGATGGAGGTACCATGACGGAGGTACCATGATGGAGGTACCAGGATGGAGGTACCATGATGGAGGTACCAGGATGGAGGTACCGTGATGGAGGTACCAGGATGGAGGTATCAGAATGGAGGTATCAGGATGGAGGTACCATGATGGAGGTACCATGATGGAGGTACCAGGATGGAGGTATCAGGATGGAGGTATCAGGATGGAGGTACCAGGATGGAGGCATCATGATGGAGGTATCAGGATGGAGGTACCATGATGTAGGTATCAGGATGGAGGTATCATGATGGAGGTATCAGGATGGAGGTACCATGATGGAGGTACCAGGATGGAGGTATCAGGATGGAGGTATCAGGATGGAGGTATCAGGATGGAGGTACCAGGATGGAGGTACCAGAATGGAGGTACCAGGATGGAGGTACCATGATGGAGGTATTAGGATGGAGGTACCAGGATGGAGGTATCAGGATGGAGGTATCAGGATGGAGGTACCATGATGGAGGTATCATGATGGAGGTATCATGATGGAGGTATCATGATGGAGGTACCAGGATGGAGGTACCAGGATGGAGGTACCAGGATGGAGGTACCATGATGGAGGTATCATGATGGAGGTATCATGATGGAGGTATCATGATGGAGGTATCATGATGGAGGTATCAGGATGGAGGTATCATGATGGAGGTATCATGATGGAGGTATCAGGATGGAGGTACCATGATGGAGGTATCATGATGGAGGTACCATGATGTAGGTATCAGGATGGACGTATCAGGATGGAGGTACCATGATGGAGGTATCAGGATGGAGGTACCATGATGGAGGTATCATGATGGAGGTACCATGATGGAGGTATCAGGATGGAGGTACCATGATGGAGGTACCATGATGGAGGTATCATGATGGAGGTACCATGATGGAGGTATCAGGACGGAGGTACCATGATGGAGGTACCATGATGGAGGTATCATGATGGAGGTACCATGATGGAGGTATCAGGATGGAGATATCAGGATGGAGGTATCATTATGGAGGTACCATGATGGAGGTATCAGGATGGAGGTACCATGATGGAGGTACCATGATGGAGGTACCATGATGGAGCTATCATGATGGAGGTATCAGGATGGAGGTACCATGATGGAGGTACCATGATGGAGGTACCATGATGGAGGTATCATGATGGAGGTACCAGGATGGAGGTATCATGATGGAGGTACCATGATGGAGGTATCATGATGGAGGTATCATGATGGAGGTACCATGATGGAGGTACCATGATGGAGGTACCATGATGGAGGTATCATGATGGAGGTATCATGATGGAGGTATCATGATGGAGGTATCATGATGGAGGTAACATGATGGAGGTATCATGATGGAGGTACCATGATGGAGGTATCATGATGGAGGTATCATGATGGAGGTATCATGATGGAGGTACCATGATGGAGGTACCAGGATGGAGGTATCATGATGGAGGCACCATGATGGAAGTACCATGATGGAGGTATCAGGATGGAGGTACCATGATGGAGGTACCATGATGGAGGTACCATGATGGAGGTATCATGATGGAGGTATCATGATGGAGGTACCATGATGGAGGTACCAGGATGGAGGTATCATGATGGAGGCACCATGATGGAGGTACCATGATGGAGGTACCATGATGGAGGTATCATGATGGAGGTATCATGATGGAGGCACCATGATGGAGGTATCAGGATGGAGGCACCATGATGGAGGTACCATGATGGAGGTATCATGATGGAGGTATCAGGATGGAGGCACCATGATGGAGGTATCATGATGGAGGTACCATGTTGGAGGTATCATGATGGAGGTATCATGATGGAGGCACCATGATGGAGGTACCAGGATGGAGGTATCATGATGGAGGTATCATGATGGAGGTATCATGATGGAGGCACCATGATGGAGGTATCAGGATGGAGGTACCATGATGGAGGTACCATGATGGAGGTATCAGGATGGAGGCACCATGATGGAGGTATCATGATGGAGGTATCATGATGGAGGTATCATGATGGAGGCACCATGATGGAGGTATCAGGATGGAGGTACCATGATGGAGGTACCATGATGGAGGTACCATGATGGAGGCACCATGATGGAGGTATCATGATGGAGGTACCATGATGGAGGTATCAGGATGGAGGTATCATGATGGAGGTACCATGATGGAGGTACCATGATGGAGGTATCATGATGGAGGTACCATGATGGAGGTACCATGATGGAGGTACCATGATGGAGGTACCATGATGGAGGTACCATGATGGAGGTATCAGGATGGAGGTACCATGATGGAGGTACCATGATGGAGGTACCATGATGGAGGTACCATGATGGAGGTACCAGGATGGAGGTATCATGATGGAGGTATCAGGATGGAGGTACCATGATGGAGGTATCAGGATGGAGGTACCATGATGGAGGTATCAGGATGGAGGTACCATGATGGAGGTATCATGATGGAGGCACCATGATGGAGGTACCATGATGGAGGCACCATGATGGAGGTACCATGATGGAGGTACCATGATGGAGGTACCATGATGGAGGTACCATGATGGAGGTATCATGATGGAGGTACCATGATGGAGGTATCAGGATGGAGGTACCATGATGGAGGTACCATGATGGAGGTACCATGATGGAGGTATCATGATGGAGGTATCATGATGGAGGTATCATGATGGAGGTACCATGATGGAGGTACCATGATGGAGGTACCAGGATGGAGGTATCATGATGGAGGTATCAGGATGGAGGTACCATGATGGAGGTACCAGGATGGAGGTACCAGGATGGAGGTATCATGATGGAGGTATCAGGATGGAGGTACCATGATGGAGGTACCATGATGGAGGTACCATGATGGAGGTACCAGGATGGAGGTACCATGATGGAGGTAGCATGATGGAGGTACCAGGATGGAGGTACCAGGATGGAGGTACCAGGATGGAGGTACCAGGATGGAGGTATCATGATGGAGGTACCAGGATGGAGGTACCATGATGGAGGTACCATGATGGAGGTACCATGATGGAGGTACCATGATGGAGGTATCATGATGGAGGTATCATGATGGAGGCACCATGATGGAGGTACCATGATGGAGGTACCATGGAAAAAAATATATGAATACAAAGGTGTTCATTTGAGTCTACTCAAACAGATCAGACTTGAATGGAAACAACTGCCTTCACGTTAACCCTCGCAGGGCTACCGGCCCGCATCCTCAGAGCATGGGCAGAAACCACCTGGCTGGAGTATTTACTGACATATTCAATCTCTCCCAATCCCAGTCTGCTGTCCCCACGTGCTTCAAGATGTCCACCATTGCTCCTGTACCCAAGACAACGAAGTTAACTGAATTTAACTAAATTAGCATCGCACCGTAGCACTCACTTCTGTCATCATGAAGTGCTTTGAGAGGCTAGTTAAGGATCATTGCATTCCGCCCTAATAGATCCGTGGATGATGCAATCGCCATCGCACTGCACACTGCCCTGTTTGTATTTGTATTTATTATGGATCCCCATTAGATGCTGCCAAAGCAGCAGCTACTCTTCCCGGGGTCCTGCAAAATTAAGGCAGTTAATACAATTTTAAAAACATTACAATTTATTCATAGATTTCATAATACACCTTGTGCCCTCAGGCCCCTACTCCACCACTACCACATATCTACAGTACTACATTCATGTGTATGTTTAGTGCGTATGTCATCTTGTGTGTGTGTGTGTGTGTGTGTGTGTGTGTGTGTGTGTGTGTGTGTGTGTGTGTGTGTGTGTGTGTGTGTGTGTGTGTGTGTGTGTGTGTGTGTGTGTGTGCCAATGTTTGTGTTGCTTCTATACCATTTGGACAAGAGTAATATCTATGTAATACCTATGTAAGAACGCTGTTCATTGACTACAGCTCAGCCTTCAACACCACAGTACCCTCAAAGGGCATCATTAAGCTTGGGGCCCTGGATCTGAACCCCGCCCTGTGCAACTGGGTCCTGAACTTCCTGATTGGCTGCCCCCAGGTGGTGAAGGTAGGCAACCACACCTCAACTACGCTAATTCACAACACAGGGGCCCCACAAGGGTGCATGCTCAGCCCCCTACTGTACTCCCTGTTCACCCACGACTGTGTGGCCATGCACGTCTCCTTCGCAATCATCAAGTTTGCAGACGACACAACAGTGGTAAGCCTGATTACCAACAACAACTACAGGACGGAGAGGTGACAGGAAAATAGCCTCTTCAACGGTGCTTTGTTAGGAATTGATGTTATTCTTCAATAACACAAACTCCAAAGCAAATCAGCGGGAGAAAAATGGGTTTATTAGAGAAGGATAAATCAAGATCATATGCTGGGAGGAATATGTTCAGTCTCCCCTGTCCTCAGCTTTTCTCCACTGAACAAAGAAACAGGATGCCATTTATAGCCTCCCACCCGAGCCTGTGGTTGACCAATCAGAAGTCCTTTCCGTACAACTCACCAATGGCCAAATAACAAATATCCTACTCCTGACTCAATGTACAGAACGTAGCACAAGTACAGTGCCTTGCACAGTGCCTCGTTTTTCCTATTTTGTTGCATTACAACCTGTAATTTAAATTGATTTTTATTTGGATTTCATGTAATGGACACAAAATAGTCCAAATTGGTGAAGTGAAATGAAAAAAATAACTTGTTTAAAACAATAATACAAAATTATAAACTGAAAAGTGGTGCGTGTATATATATTCAACCCCTTTGTTATGAAGTCCCTAAATAAGATCTGGTGCAACCAATTACCTTATTAGTCACATAATTAGTTAAATAAAGTCCTCCTGTGTGGAATCTAAGTGTCACATGATCTGTCACATGATCTCAGTATATACACACCTGTTCTGAAAGGCTCCAGAGTCTGCAACACCACTAAGCAAGGGGCACCACGAAGACCAAGGAGCTCTCCAAACAGGTCAGGGACAAAGTTGTGGAGAAGTACAGATCAGGGTTGGGTTATAAAAAATATCTGAAACTTTGAACATCCCACGGAGCACCATTAAATTCATTAATAAAAAATTGAAAGAATATGGCACCACAACAAACCTGCCACGAGATCAGGCAAGGAGGGCATTAATCAAAGAGGCAACAAAGAAACAAAAGATAACCCTGAAGGAGATGCACAGCTCCACAGCGGAGATTGGAGTATCTGTCCATAGGACCACTTTAATCTGTACACTCCACAGAGCTGGGCTTTACGGAAGAGTGGCCAGAATAAAATAAACCAAGATGTTTGATGTTTGCCAAAAGGCATGTGGGAGACTCCCCACACATATGGAAGAGGTACTCTGGTCAGACCTTCCAGCAGGACAATGACCCTAAGCATACTGCTAAAGCAATACTCGAATGTTTAGGCGAAACAATTTAAATGTCTGGGAATGGCCTAGTCAAAGCCCAGACCTCGATCTAATTGAGCAACTGCGGTATGACTTAAAGATTGCTGTACACCAGCGGAACCCATCCAACTTGAAGGAGCTGGAACAGTTTTGCCTTGAAGAATGGGCAAAAATCCCAGTGGCTAGATGTGCCAAGCTTATAGAGACATACCCCAAGAGACTTACAGCTGTAATTGCTGCAAAGGGTGGATAGTTATGCATGCTCAAGTGTTCTGTTTTCTTGTCTTATTTCTTGTTTGTTTTACAATAAAAAATATTTAGCATCTTCAAAGTGGTAGGCATGTTGTGTAAATCAAATGATACAAATCCCCCCAAAAAATCTATTTTAATTCCAGGTTTTAAGGCAACAAAATAGGATAAATGCCAAGGGGGGGTGAATACTTTCACAAACCAGTAGCTCTGAGTTCAGGAGTGAAATTCCACAGATTTCTGAACAGCTGTGGAACTGAAACACAACTACTATTTACAATTCCCTTTTGACCATCTCGTTCTCTCGTCCTCTCGTTCTCTCGTCCTCTCGTCCTCTCGTCCTCTCGTCCTCTCGTCCTCTCGTTCTCTGCATTGTGTATTTATATTCAACATGTTCTTATAGCTTCTTCAACCTCAGGAGGCTGAATAAATGTGTCTTGGCCCCTAAGACATTTACAGATGCACAATCGAGAGCATTCTGTCGGGCTCTATCACCGTCTGGTTTCGGCAACTGCACCTTCCGCAAATGCAGGGCTCTCCAGACGGTGGTTTGGTCAGCCCAACGCATCAACGGAGGCACACTGCCTGCCCTCCAGGACACCTACAGCACCCGATGTCACAGGAAGGCCATAAAGATCATTAAGGACAACAGCCACCCCGAGCCACTGCCTGTTCACCCCGCTATCATCCAGAAGGCGAGGTCGGTACAGGTGCATTAAAGCTAGGACAGAGAGACTGAAAAACAGTTTATATCTCAAGGCCACCAGACTGTTAAACAGTCACCACTAGCTGGCCCGCAACCAGTACCATACCCTGAACTTTAGGTCAATGTCACTAACCGGCTACCACCCGGTTACTCAACCCTGCACCTTTGAGGCTGCTGCCCTATAAACATAAACATGGAACACTGGTCACTTTAATCATGTTTACATACTGTTTTGTCCACTTCACATGTATATACTGTATTCTAGTCAAGGCCATCCTGTTCAAACATACTACATATTCTATCCATGTATTTTACAGATATACAACATATTCTATCCACATACTGTCCATGGGGCGGCAGCGTAGCCTGGTGGTTAGAGCGTTGGGACTAGTAACCGAAAGGTTGCAAGATCAAATCCCCAAATTCCCCCAAATCTGTAGTTCCAATCCCCAAATCTGTCGTTCTGCCCCTGAACAGGCAGTTAACCCACTGTTCCTAGGCCGTCATTGAAAATAATATTTTTTTTCTTAACTGACTTGCCTAGTTAAATAAAGGTTATTATTTATTAACCCACTATTTATTAGATATTCAAACAAAAATACTATGATTTTAGTTTATGGTGTTTTATGAATTGTACACAAAAAGAGAGAAGTTTTTATTTTTTATTTTTTTTTACTGTGAGCTATTTATAAATAAAGATAAAGCTACACCCCAGTTACTGTATATTTCTCTGAAACTGATAAAGCGCAGATCGGAAAAACATGTCAAGGTCAGTCAGAGAGAACATAAGCCCTGGTTATATAAGCACCACCAACTACTGTAGTTGTATGTAACGAAAAACATGAACATAAAGTCATGCTGAACTTCACTGTTGGGTTGAGCCCCCTGACATTTTTAATTTCTATCAGAATTGGCATGCCATCTCGAGTATAGTGTTGTTGGTTGGAAAACCAGTACGCACACACACATACACACACACGCACACGAACACGCGCACACGCACACACACACACACACACACACACACAGACACACAGACACACACACACACACACACACACACACACACACACACACACACACACACACACACACACACACACACACACTCTAAATAGGTATACGACAGATGACTATTTCAAGCCATTCTAAATAAGTACATCCTAAACACTATGAACACAAAATTAATACATGTATCTATACATTTGTAGTTTATAATCACTGTAAATGTTAGATGTTGTTTTTTATTTTGTATTATATTGACAGTGAGATGTTCCTTCCACTAGATCAAATGTTGCAATCTCAGATATCCATTTCAGCTATTGATTTTAAAGTGGCAAAACAAATGCTAGCTCTGACAAACTGTTGCACCATTCGCTGGCTATTTAGCAAATATTACAATATATCTCGGTTCACAACAGAGCTATACACAAGGTAAGGTTGCAGCTGAAATTATTCAGGGTTTCCTTTTTTTGTAAGAATATTTAACATAGCTTTCATGGCCTAAACTCTTAGAAAAAAAGGTGCTATTTAAAACCTAAAAGGATCCTTTGGCTGTCCCCATAAGATAACCCTTTGAAGAACCCTTTTTGGTTCTGGTTCTGGGTAGAACTATTTTGGGTTCCATGTAGAACCTAAAAGGGTTCTACCTGGAACCTAAAAGGGTTCTACCTGGAACCAAAAAGGGTTCTACCTGGAACCAAAAAGGGGACAGCCGAGGAACCCTTTTTTAATCTTTTTTCTAAGAGTGTAGAAAAGGCATCTGTGTCCCTGCTATGAATACAAATCACACACAATCTCTTACAACCATCATCAATTACTACTGTTTTTTTTTGCTACTTGAAACACAGTGTAGTATTGTCGCATATTTTGTCATTTGGCTGAGGGTTTATATCTAGAACCCTCTATGTAGGGTTCTTCAAATAACTCCCTGTAATATGGTCCTGCCTAGAAGGGTTCAACCAAGAACCATGTTACCATGTAAAGGTTCTTCCTAGAACCGTCTATGAAGGGTTTGTCGTGTCTTTGCTGTCATTGAATGTGAAGACTGTTATTTTATCAAATCAATTCTCGATGTGTAATTGTTATTACGTGATTAAACTGATAATGGTCAATTTAATTAACTAGGAAGTCGGGGCACCATGGAAAATGTTGACTTACTTATAATTTTCCGAATATAACTCTTCAGATATTTTAATATCTGATCGATTAGTCTTATTAATGTATTATTATTACCTTGTTAGTCTCATTCCAAACGTCGTAAAATTCTTGGTCATCTTCACGAACCCTAGCATAGATTATGAATCAGCGATATACAAATTGTCTTAATTTTTTATTTACTAACTAATCAAATCACAGAAAAACATGAAAACACACACAATTAGTACATTGGGTTGCTTCAAGATACAAAGAAAAGTCCCTAGTGGACTAAGTCGATATGACAACTTGGTAGACAAATGGAATGGGGTTGGACTGAGAAAGAGCAGGAAAGACACATGGATACACTACACACAGTCTATAATTATATTCATTGAAATGCTAATCCTTTGCACATGAACAGCCGCTCATTCGAGAATAATTGCAATGTATATATATTTACACCTGTATGTCGTTGTTGTCTTCTCTGTTGGAATCTCGATCATCCGGTAGGGTTCATCTGAGTCTCTGGTTAACTTTCATTGAAGTATTTTGTGGTTGTAGGTGGTTAGAATGGGTACTTCAAAGTTCCATTCAGAAATGTTCTCATAGAATAGATGCTTTGGCGGTTGTCTGTATTCTCGTTCTAGACTTATGTCATTTCTAGCTGCAGACTAGTATTTATAGATCTAAGATTTGATCTTATTCTGTAGTGAATGATAGTCTCAGAGTTGAACCATTTCCATCCGTGTTGCCAATGCTCCACGTGGTATCGTCTTATCCTTTGGTAGAGTTGTAGTTTAAACCACTGCACACACCAGCGTCACCCGGCATGGTTTGGTCTTAGAAATTCAACAATTTGCAACCTTAGCTTGTGTGGTCTGGTGTGAATTTCATCAGCAGTGGGTTTTATCCATTTCAGTAGAAAAAGTAGAAAAGGGCATGAAGCCAATGTAATGTCTATGCTCACGTTGGCTTGACCATTGATATGACTTTATATGAAAAACCCATACTTTCATTTAGAAGGTTAAAACCTCTAAATGATAGGGGGCAGCATTTTCACTTTTGGATAAATAGAGTGCCCAATTTCAACTTCCTGCTACTCATGCCAAGAATATAAGATATGCATAGTATTAGTATATTTGAATATAAAACACTCTGAAGTTTCTAAAACTGTTTGAATCATGTCTGTGAGTATAACAGAACTTATGTAGCAGGCAAAACTCTGAGGACTAACCGTTCAGATGTTGTTTTTTTGAGGTCTCTGTCTGTTCAGTGAGATGTCATTGGGAAACGATATTTCTTAGGAGCTTGTTTTCAGTTCCTACCACTTACACTGGATGTCACCAGTCTTTGAAATTTGGTTGAGGTTATTCCTTTGTGCAATGAAGAAGTACGGCCATCTTGGAGTTGGGTAACACTGTTGAGAGTTGCGCAAGACTTGAAAAGTGGTGTTGGTTTGTTGTGTTCCTGTATTGAACACAGATAGACCCGTCTTCAATTTGATCAATTATTAATGTTTAAAAATACCTAAAGTTGTATTACAAAAGTAGTTTGAAATGTTTTGGCAAAGTTTACAGGTAACTTTTGAAATATTTTGTGGTGACGTTGCGCAAATTGGAAGCTGTTTTTTTCTGGATCAAACGCGCCAAATAAATTGACATTTTGGATATATATGGACGGAATTAATCGAACAAAAGGACCATTTATGATGTTTATGGGACATATTGGAGTGCCAACAAAAGAAGCTCGTCAAAGGTAAGGCATGTTTTATATTTTATTTCTGCGTTTTGTGTAGCGCCTGCAGGGTTGAAATATGCTACTCTTTGTTTACTGTTGTGCTATCATCAGATAATAGTTTCTTATGCTTTCGCCGAAAAGCCTTTTTAAAATCTGACATGTTGGCTGGATTCACAACGAGTGTAGCTTTAATTCAGTATCTTACATGTGTGATTCAATGAAAGTTAGATTTTTATATAATTTTATTTGAAATTGCCTCGCTGCATTTTCCCTAGCTTTTCGCAAGCGTCCCCTATCCTACAATAATTAATTAGCATCACATTACATCTTTTCAAAAATAGTTTCAGGTTTAATCACATATGTTTCACAACATTTAGATGTAAACCTGACAGCTGGGAAATGTCCACTTTAAGAGATACAGTTATGTCTATTTCCTATCCTTCATGAGGTCACCAAATTAAACACACTCATCATAACAGTCCCTCAAGTGTCCACAGACCATTTACACATTCCCAAAAGTAGGAACGCTGTTTAATTAGGACTTTAATTAGGAGTTTGTGCTCTTCCATTGTTCTTTCTAGGCTCTCTACCTCCATACTGCATGGCAGTTTCTACCCTGCATTTATGACCTGAGGTACTAAACCTGGTTTAGGAGAGAGAGAGTGAGAGATTGGGAGGGGGGGGGGCAGCCATGATGTACACCCAGAAAGGGCCACGTCATGACAGGTTCTACCAAGAACCACGTTATCATCTGAAGGTTATTCCTAGAATCGTCTATGAAGGGTTCTACCAAGAACCACGTTATCATCTGAAGGTTATTCCTAGAATCGTCTATGAAGGGTTCTACCAAGAACCACGTTAACATCTAAAGGTTATTCCTAGAACCGTCTATGAAGGGTTCTACCAAGAACCACGTTAACATCAAAAGGTTATTCCTAGAACCGTCTATGAAGGGTTCTACCAAGAACCACGTTAACATCTAAAGGTTATTCCTAGAACCGTCTATGAAGGGTTCTACCAAGAACCACGTTAACATCTAAAGGTTATTCCTAGAACCGTCTATGAAGGGTTCTACCAAGAACCACGTTAACATCTAAAGGTTATTCCTAGAACCATCTATGAAGGGTTCTACCAAGAACCACGTTAACATCTAAAGGTTATTCCTAGAACCGTCTATGAAGGTTTCTACCAAGAACCACGTTATCATCTAAAGGTTATTCCTATAACCGTCTATGAAGGGTTCTACCAAGAACCACGTTAACATCTAAAGGTTATTCCTAGAACCGTCTATGAAGGTTTCTACCAAGAACCACGTTAACATCTAAAGGTTATTCCTAGAATCGTCTATGAAGGGTTCTACCAAGAACCACGTTAACATCTAAAGGTTATTCCTAGAATCATCTATGAAGGGTTCTACCAAGAACCATGTTAACATCTAAAGGTTATTCCTAGAATCATCTATGAAGGGTTCTACCAAGAACCATGTTAACATCTAAAGGTTATTCCTAGAATCATCTATGAAGGGTTCTACCAAGAACCATGTTAACATCTAAAGGTTATTCCTAGAATCATCTATGAAGGGTTCTACCAAGAACCATGTTAACATCTAAAGGTTATTCCTAGAATCATCTATGAAGGGTTCTACCAAGAACCATGTTAACATCTAAAGGTTATTCCTAGAATCATCTATGAAGGGTTCTACCAAGAACCATGTTAACATCTAAAGGTTATTCCTAGAATCATCTATGAAGGGTTCTACCAAGAACCATGTTAACATCTAAAGGTTATTCCTAGAATCATCTATGTTTAGTTCTACCAACGACCCCGTTTTATCTTTGGAGGGGTATTCATTGAACTGTTCCACCAGCCTTTTCCAATCTAATTATTTATGACAATACATTACATATATATATCATTAAGGCCTTTCTTTGAGAGAGCCTAGTTATACCCTAACACAGTGGAGTTACAGGCCACAAAAGGCCTGAAAGTCACATTATATTGGCTTGCAAAGTGATGTGTATATCCTATTGGAATCCAGCCAGAATTTAGGATATCCAACAAGTGGAATTGTTAATTTACCTGCAGTCTTCATTCAGAATGACTGCAAGAGTAGAAAAGATTGACTTCTGAACCTACCTCAATCATCTAAACTGGGTCAACCATCTCAGTAACGGGTACAAGAAATCTAACTACTAACTACAGATTGGATTAGTTTAGAAAACAATGTTATTTTTCTTTGTGTAGCATAACATTAATAAACATATCAATGTACATGCAAAAACACAGATATTACTGTGAAACAAACAATTCTGAGAATCTCCCTGCAATAGAGCATGCTGGGAAATATGATATATGGTTCTATGTAGAACCCTTCTTGCCTTCCAACGAATCATCAAAGAACCCTTTCTTCCAGAAATAGTTCTAAGAATATTAAAGGTTCCATGTAGAACCCTTTCTTCCAGAAATAGTTCTAAGAATATTAAAGGTTCTATGTAGAACCCTTTCTTCCAGAAATAGTTCTAAGAATATTAAAGGTTCTATGTAGAACCCTTTCTTCCAGAAATAGTTCTAAGAATATTAAAGGTTCTATGTAGAACCCTTTCTTCCAGAAATAGTTCTAAGAATATTAAAGGTTCTATGTAGAACCCTTTCTTCCAGAAATAGTTCTAAGAATATTAAAGGTTCTATGTAGAACCCTTTGCCTTAAAAATAAGCCTTGTCTTCCAAAAAAAGGTTCTTCAGATAAAACCAGTTCTTGGTAGAACCCTATCCCTCCTTTTTTTTAGAGTGTAATTCAGGTAAAGTAGATCTCAGTATGCCAGAGGTATTTTTCACTCTTCTATTTGTGGAAGGAAAACTCTGTAGGTTACTTCAATCGTGAGTAAGACTTGACACCACACACCTGCTTTTACACTGCCCTTGACATTGTAGATAAACACATGTGGAATCTTTACAGAAACATAATACGCCCTATCATTGGCCATAGCGTGAATGGTCAGACGTCTACGCTCTGTATATATACCGGGTGTCAACTCTCCAGTTTGTCATCTCATGCTTTTTTTTCTATCTCGACCAGGGATAGGCAACATGATGAGGTTTCTAGTTCTGTTGGTCCTGCTGGGGCTGAGCCAGGCTTTCAACAACCCCCATGCCAAGCACGGCAGGCAGGCCATCGTCCACCTGTTTGAGTGGAAGTGGAACGACATCGCGGCTGAGTGTGAGAGGTTCCTGGCTCCCAAAGGATACGCTGGAGTTCAGGTATGTACTGTTGGAGAATGGAGAATTTTTCCTGTTTAGGTCAACTGGTCAAGAAAGACTCCATCCCCAGGGTTTATCCTACTGTACTCACCATGGTTGTTGTTCTCCTACCCCAGGGTTTATCCTAATGTACTCACCATGGTTGTTGTCCTCCTACCCCAGGGTTTATCCTAATGTACTCACCATGGTTGTTGTTCTCCTACCCCAGGGTTTATCCTAATGTACTCACCATGGTTGTTGTCCTCCTACCCCAGGGTTTATCCTAATGTACTCACCATGGTTGTTGTTCTCCTACCCCAGGGTTTATCCTAATGTACTCACCATGGTTGTTGTTCTCCAGGCCCAGGGTTTATCCTAATGTACTCACCATGGTTGTTGTTCTCCTACCCCAGGGTTTATCCTAATGTACTCACCATGGTTGTTGTTCTCCAGGCCCAGGGTTTATCCTAATGTACTCACCATGGTTGTTGTTCTCCTTCCCCAGGGTTTATCCTACTGTACTCACCATGGTTGTTGTTCTCCTACCCCAGGGTTTATCCTAATGTACTCACCATGGTTGTTGTTCTCCAGGCCCAGGGTTTATCCTAATGTACTCACCATGGTTGTTGTTCTCCTACCCCAGGGTTTATCCTACTGTACTCACCATGGTTGTTGTTCTCCAGGCCCAGGGTTTATCCTAATGTACTCACCATGGTTGTTGTTCTCCAGGCCCAGGGTTTATCCTAATGTACTCATCATGGTTGTTGTTCTCCTACCCCAGGGTTTATCCTAATGTACTCACCATGGTTGTTGTTCTCCAGGCCCAGGGTTTATCCTAATGTACTCACCATGGTTGTTGTTCTCCTACCCCAGGGTTTATCCTAATGTACTCACCATGGTTGTTGTTCTCCAGGCCCAGGGTTTATCCTAATGTACTCACCATGGTTGTTGTTCTCCAGGCCCAGGGTTTATCCTAATGTACTCATCATGGTTGTTGTTCTCCTATCCCAGGGTTTATCCTAATGTACTCACCATGGTTGTTGTTCTCCAGGCCCAGGGTTTATCCTAATGTACTCACCATGGTTGTTGTTCTCCTACCCCAGGGTTTATCCTAATGTACTCACCATGGTTGTTGTTCTCCAGGCCCAGGGTTTATCCTAATGTACTCACCATGGTTGTTGTTCTCCTACCCCAGGGTTTATCCTAATGTACTCACCATGGTTGTTGTTCTCCAGGCCCAGGGTTTATCCTAATGTACTCACCATGGTTGTTGTTCTCCAGGCCCAGGGTTTATCCTAATGTACTCACCATGGTTGTTGTTCTCCTACCCCAGGGTTTATCCTAATGTACTCACCATGGTTGTTGTTCTCCAGGCCCAGGGTTTATCCTAATGTACTCACCATGGTTGTTGTTCTCCAGGCCCAGGGTTTATCCTAATGTACTCACCATGGTTGTTGTTCTCCAGGCCCAGGGTTTATCCTAATGTACTCACCATGGTTGTTGTTCTCCAGGCCCAGGGTTTATCCTAATGTACTCACCATGGTTGTTGTTCTCCAGGCCCAGGGTTTATCCTAATGTACTCACCATGGTTGTTGTTCTCCTACCCCAGGGTTTATCCTAATGTACTCACCATGGTTGTTGTTCTCCAGGCCCAGGGTTTATCCTAATGTACTCACCATGGTTGTTGTTCTCCAGGCCCAGGGTTTATCCTAATGTACTCACCATGGTTGTTGTTCTCCAGGCCCAGGGTTTATCCTAATGTACTCACCATGGTTGTTGTTCTCCAGGCCCAGGGTTTATCCTACTGTACTCACCATGGTTGTTGTTCTCCAGGCCCAGGGTTTATCCTAATGTACTCACCATGGTTGTTGTTCTCCTACCCCAGGGTTTATCCTAATGTACTCACCATGGTTGTTGTTCTCCAGCCCCAGGGTTTATCCTACTGTACTCACCATGGTTGTTGTTCTCCAGGCCCAGGGTTTATCCTAATGTACTCACCATGGTTGTTGTTCTCCAGGCCCAGGGTTTATCCTAATGTACTCACCATGGTTGTTGTTCTCCTACCCCAGGGTTTATCCTAATGTACTCACCATGGTTGTTGTTCTCCAGGCCCAGGGTTTATCCTAATGTACTCACCATGGTTGTTGTTCTCCAGGCCCAGGGTTTGTCCTAATGTACTCACCATGGTTGTTGTTCTCCTACCCCAGGGTTTATCCTAATGTACTCACCATGGTTGTTGTTCTCCAGGCCCAGGGTTTATCCTAATGTACTCACCATGGTTGTTGTTCTCCAGGCCCAGGGTTTATCCTAATGTACTCACCATGGTTGTTGTTCTCCAGGCCCAGGGTTTATCCTAATGTACTCACCATGGTTGTTGTTCTCCAGGCCCAGGGTTTATCCTAATGTACTCACCATGGTTGTTGTTCTCCAGGCCCAGGGTTTATCCTAATGTACTCACCATGGTTGTTGTTCTCCTACCCCAGGGTTTATCCTAATGTACTCACCATGGTTGTTGTTCTCCTACCCCAGGGTTTATCCTAATGTACTCACCATGGTTGTTGTTCTCCAGGCCCAGGGTTTATCCTAATGTACTCACCATGGTTGTTGTTCTCCTACCCCAGGGTTTATCCTAATGTACTCACCATGGTTGTTGTTCTCCAGGCCCAGGGTTTATCCTAATGTACTCACCATGGTTGTTGTTCTCCAGGCCCAGGGTTTATCCTAATGTACTCACCATGGTTGTTGTTCTCCAGGCCCAGGGTTTATCCTAATGTACTCACCATGGTTGTTGTTCTCCAGGCCCAGGGTTTATCCTAATGTACTCACCATGGTTGTTGTTCTCCAGGCCCAGGGTTTATCCTACTGTACTCACCATGGTTGTTGTTCTCCAGGCCCAGGGTTTATCCTAATGTACTCACCATGGTTGTTGTTCTCCTACCCCAGGGTTTATCCTAATGTACTCACCATGGTTGTATAAATACCTTACAATTCCTCTTCCCATATGAGTATTGATCATATTGATCACTGATACTGACTGTTGTATCACTAGCTACATTTCCATCCAATTTGCGACAGATGTTGGTGCGAACATTCAAAAATCCCCCCCCAAAAAACGATCAAGATGCATTTTCCCACCACAGATGAATTTCCGTCACATTGCCTTGTTGCAGATAAAAGTCTGTGCGTGACGAAGTAGTGCACATAAAAGTAACTTGTACCGAATAAAAAATAACATTTAGAAGAGTTTCCATCGCATTTTCATGTCTACAGATGGTTTCGTCACAAAGAATGTTGTGTTGGCACGTGCTCTCTACCCAACAGATGGCAGATACAGTCTACAGGATGAGATTATTATGGACAAAGGAGTGAGATTATTTTTACATGTCAAGTAGGCAGCAAATCATCGATCACCAGAATAAGACACTCAATGGAAAGGAGCATCAAGCTCGTCAGCGTGCACTTTCACCATCCTGTACAGTTATATCATCTGTAGACTGATAAACTGCCTGCTTTCCCTAGTCGTAGTGGGACGACCACACACCATATCATCGCGTGACTCCAAGTTTACTTAAATATGATGGTTATTATATAATAATATAGACTTTTCCACAACCATTTCTCTGATAATTCCTTTTTACAGACACAAAAAGATCCCAACTTGTCTAACGCATTTTGTTTTGGCGACATTTGGAAAGTTTTACAGACAAATATGCTGTTTCCATCAGGCATGTTTTGAATTTTCTTTTACCCAACATACTTTACTCGCAGAAAATGGTTGGATGGAAACCTGGTTAGTGTCTTCATTTTAGCAAACATTATGAGCACAGTTGCAATAGTAAAAGATACATATATATATGTATACAGAATAATATATACAGATATATACATACAGAGTAATATACACAGATATATATATAGAGTAATATATACATATATATATACAGAGTAATAGATACAGATATATATACATATATATACAGAGTGATAGATACAGGTATGTATATACAGAGTAATAGATACAGATATATATATATATATAGAGAGAGAGAGAGAGAATAATAGATACAGATATATACATACAGAGTAATAGATACTGATATATATATAGAGAGTAATAGCTACAGATATATATATATACAGAGTAATATATACAATTATATATATAGAGAGAGAATAATAGATTCATATATATATATATATACAGAGTAATAGATACAGAAATATATATATATACAGAGTAATAGATACAGATATGTATATATAGAGAGATTAATAGATACAAATATACAGTGCCTTGCGAAAGTATTCGGCCCCTTGAACTTTGCGACCTTTTGCCACATTTCAGGCTTCAAACATAAAGATATAAAACTGTATTTTTTTGTGAAGAAACAACAACAAGTGGGACACAATCATGAAGTGGAACGACATTTATTGGATATTTCAAACTTTTTTAACAAATCAAAAACTGAAAAATTGGGAGTGCAAAATTATTCAGCCCCTTTACTTTCAGTGCAGCAAACTCTCTCCAGAAGTTCAGTGAGGATCTCTGAATGATCCAATGTTGACCTAAATGACTAATGATGATAAATACAATCCACCTGTGTGTAATCAAGTCTCCGTATAAATGCACCTGCACTGTGATAGTCTCAGAGGTTCGTTAAAAGCGCAGAGAGCATCATGAAGAACAAGGAACACACCAGGCAGGTCCGAGATACTGTTGTGAAGAAGTTTAAAGCCGGATTTGGATACAAAAAGATTTCCAAAGCTTTAAACATCCCAAGGAGCACTGTGCAAGCGATAATATTGAAATGGAAGGAGTATCAGACCACTTCAAATCTACCAAGACCTGGCCGTCCCTCTAAACTTTCAGCTCATACAAGGAGAAGACTGATCAGAGATGCAGCAAATGAGGCCCATGATCACTCTGGATGAACTGCAGAGATCTACAGCTGAGGTGGGAGACTCTGTCCATAGGACAACAATCAGTCGTATATTGCACAAATCTGGCCTTTATGGAAGAGTGGCAAGAAGAAAGCCATTTCTTAAAGATATCCATAAAAAGTGTTGTTTAAAGTTTGCCACAAGCCACCTGGGAGACACACCAAACATGTGGAAGAAGGTGCTCTGGTCAGATGAAACCAAAATGGAACTTTTTGGCAACAATGCAAAACGTTATGTTTGGCGTGAAAGCAACGCAGCTCATCACCCTGAACACCCCATCCCCACTGTCAAACATGGTGGTGGCAGCATCATGGTTTGGGCCTGCTTTTCTTCAGCAGGGACAGGGAAGATGGTTAAAATTGATGGGAAGATGGATGGAGCCAAATACAGGACCATTCTGGAAGAAAACCTGATGGAGTCTGCAAAAGACCTGAGACTGGGACGGAGATTTGTCTTCCAACAAGACAATGATCCAAAACATAAAGCAACATCTACAATGGAATGGTTCAAAAATAAACATATCCAGGTGTTAGAATGGCCAAGTCAAAGTCCAGACCTGAATCCAATCGAGAATCTGTGGAAAGAACTGAAAACTGCTGTTCACAAATGCTCTCCATCCAACCTCACTGAGCTCGAGCTGTTTTGCAAGGAGGAATGGGAAAAACTGTCAGTCTCTCGATGTGCAAAACTGATAGAGACATACCCCAAGCGACTTACAGCTGTAATCGCAGCAAAAGGTGGCGCTACAAAGTATTAACTTAAGGGGGCTGAATAATTTTGCACGCCCAATTTTTCAGTTCTTGATTTGTTAAAAAAGTTTGAAATATCCAATAAATGTCGTTCCACTTCATGCTTGTGTCCCACTTGTTGTTGATTCTTCACAAAAAAATACAGTTTTATATCTTTATGTTTGAAGCCTGAAATGTTGCAAAAGGTCGCAAAGTTCAAGGGGGCCGAATACTTTCGCAAGGCACTGTATGTATATATATATATCCAAAAACACATATCGATGTTAACTGTTGTTTTTTTAAAGATGACTGGCTAACCCACTGATTGTGCTTCATGGTTGCCGCACCCTGAGGTGTTGTTTGAGTTAGAAAATGTACCTATGCTGTTGCCTCTTCCCCTTAGATCTCTCCTCCTACTGAGAGTATTTTGTTGACCAGCCCGTGGAGACCGTGGTGGGAGCGGTACCAGCCAATCAGCTACAACCTGTGTTCCAGATCAGGAAATGAGAGCGAGCTCAGGGACATGATTACCAGATGCAACAACGTTGGGGTAAACAACAATAACAATAACAATAATAATGAACATGACAAACTTCATATCGTCATAGAAGTCCACTGCTAGGGGTTAAGTAGGCTACTTTATCTCCTACTCTGCTCCCACAAACACACAGAAAAAAATGTAAATCACCATCATACTCATACTACCGACCCAACAGAACCAAGTTCAACTGATGGTCTACCAACTCTTAACCAAACCGACAGAACCAAGTTCAACTGATGGTCTACCAACTCTTAACCAAACCGACAGAGCCAAGTTCAACTGATGGTCTACCAACTCTTAACCAAACCGACAGAACCAACTGATGGTCTACCAACTCTTAACCAAACCGACAGAACCAAGTTTAACTGTTGGTCTAACAACAAACCAAACCGACAGAACCAAGTTTAACATATGGTCTACCAACTCTTAACCAAACCGACAGAACCAAGTTTAACTGATGGTCTACCAACTCTTAACCAAACCGACAGAACCAAGTTTAACTGATGGTCTACCAACTCTTAACCAAACCGACAGAACCAAGTTTAACTGATGGTCTACCAACTCTTAACCAAACCGACAGAACCAAGTTTAACTGATGGTCTACCAACTCTTAACCAAACCGACAGAACCAAGTTTAACTGTTGGTCTAACAACAAACCAAACCGACAGAACCAACAGTTAAAATCCTTCCTCCAGATCTATGTCCTGTTCAGTTTTCTTGTGACACTAAAACCTCTCTCCTAATATTCCCAGGTTAACATCTACGTTGATGCCGTCATCAACCACATGTGTGGAGCTGGAGGCGGAGAGGGAACCCACTCTACCTGTGGAACCTATTTCAGTGCCAAAAAGATGGACTTCCCTTCCATTCCCTTCAGTGGCTTTGATTTCAACGAAGGCAAGTGCAAATCTGCCAGCGGAGACATCGAGAATTACAATGATATCAACCAGGTATGAAACAGTAAACACTAAATTATTATTGATATCAGCCAGGTATGACTCAGTAAACACTAAATTACAATGATATCAACCAGGTATGACCCAGTAAACACTAAATTACATTTATATCAACAAGGTATGACTCAGTACACACTAAATTATTATTGATATCAACCAGGTATGACTCAGTAAACACTAAATTACAATGATATCAACCAGGTATGACTCAGTACACACTAAATTACAATGATATCAACCAGGTATGACTCAGTAAACACTAAATTACAATGATATCAGCCAGGTATGACTCAGTACACACTAAATTACAATGATATCAACCAGGTATGACTCAGTAAACACTAAATTACAATGATATCAGCCAGGTATGACTCAGTACACACTAAATTACAATGATATCAACCAGGTATGACTCATTAAACACTAAATTACAATGATATCAACCAGGTATGACTCAGTACACACTAAATTACAATGATATCAACCAGGTATGACTCAGTACACACTAAATGACAATGATATCAACCAGGTATGACTCAGTAAACACTAAATTACAATGATATCAACCAGGTATGACTCATTAACTTCTTGAGAATACTTGACACGCAGACGTCCCAAGTATGCCCCTGGAAATGCAAATGCGCTACGCTAAATGCTAAATGTACTCGTTACAACTCAATCTTTGATCAAAATTCACAAGCAGGGTATTGAATTAAAGCTACACTCGTTGTGAACCTAGCCAGCAAGTCAGATTTTTAAAATGCTTTTCGGCGAAAGCATCAGAAGCTATTATCTGATAGCATGCACCCCCCAAAATGCCAGCTCGACACGTAAACAACAGATTTTGCGATAGCCGGCGCTACCCAAAACGCAGAAATAAAATATAAAACATTCATTACCTTAGACAAGCTTCTTTCTTGGCACTCCTATATGCCCCATAAACATCACTATTGGGTCTTTTTTTCGTTTAAATCGGTCCATATATACCCAAAATAGCTTTGTATGGAGGTTGTGTCATTCAGAAAAAATCATCGTTTTTAAACGCTGCGTAATTTTTTAAAATTAAAAAAGTCGACGATAAACTTTCACAAAACACTTCGAAATCCTTTTGTAATCCAACTTTAGGTATTAGTAAACGTTTATAATCTATCAAAATGATTACAGGGCGATGTCTCTTCAATAGGTCCTCACTTCAAAAACAATGCCATCTGATCTCTCCCTAAACTGCATCCGGGTGAAGACTGGGAAACTGGAGGTCAGACAGATGTATTTTCCAACAATTAATTCAATTGAAAATTAGTACAATGGCGCCATCGTGCGGAATTTGTATGAGGTGCAGGCAGATTCCCATTAAATTCTGTTCTCTTTTAACAACTGGTGGAAGTGACTTATGGAAATTATTTTTTGCTTTCAGAGAGCAGTTTTTCTTGCGTTTTTCAATGAAACACACGATCTGTTATAGTCACAGCCGTGATTTAACCAGTTTTATAAACTTCAGAGTGTTTTCTATCCACACATACTAATCATATGCATATACTATATTCCTGGCATGAGTAGCAGGACGCTGAAAAGTTGCGCGATTTTTAACAGAATTTTCAAAAAAGGTGGGGGTAGAAGTAAGAGGTTTTAAACACTAAATTATTATTGATATCAACCAGGTATGACTCAGTAAACACTAAATTACAATGATATCAACCAGGTATGACTCAGTACACACTAAATTACAATGATATCAACCAGGTATGACTCAGTACACACTAAATTACAATGATATCAACCAGGTATGACTCAGTACACACTAAATTACAATGATATCAACCAGGTATGACTCAGTACACACTAAATTACAATGATATCAACCAGGTATGACTCAGTACACACTAAATGACAATGATATCAACCAGGTATGACTCAGTAAACACTAAATTACAATGATATCAACCAGGTATGACTCATTAAACACTAAATTATTATTGATATCAACCAGGTATGACTCAGTAAACACTAAATTACAATGATATCAACCAGGTATGACTCAGTAAACACTAAATTATTGTTGATATCAGCCAGGTATGACTCAGTAAACACTAAATTACAATGATATCAACCAGGTATGACTCAGTACACACTAAATTACAATGATATCAACCAGGTATGACTCAGTACACACTAAATGACAATGATACCAACCAGGTATGACTCAGTAAACACTAAATTACAATGATACCAACCAGGTATGACTCAGTAAACACTAAATTACAATGATACCAACCAGGTATGACTCAGTAAACACTAAATTACAATGATACCAACCAGGTATGACTCAGTACACACTAAATTATTATTGCAAATCGTATTTTTTATTTTTTTACAGTTTGTAGCGTTGTTCGTTCTGCGTTGTGTACTTTTAATTAGGACGCTGCCACAACTGGAGATCTGCTAGTTGAATTATTTTTATTTGCCCTGCACACGAAGAGACAACACACATTATGTTAACCCTTGGTGCGGTCCTAGCTCTCAGACACCTGCACACGAAGAGACAACACACATTATGTTAACCCTTGGTGCGGTCCTAGCTCTCAGACACCTTGCTAGCTGAAGGTCAGGCAATTTTTACGCAATTTCACAAAATAATGTTTATCTTTTTGTGGAGATGCTGAATAGTGGTCTTCATTAAGACCACCTAAAGGAGCAGTCTTTAACATTGGGAAACAAACTTTTTTTAAAGTCTAAATTGATTCAAGTTTGCTGTTTTACTTGTGTGACACAATGCAATTTGTGTTATTGTGATACTTTCACACGGTCACTCTTTCAAGTTGGTAACGGACAAATGACGATAATCAGCTTACGTACCCTTTTGTTCCATCCCCAGGTGCGTGATTGTCGTCTGGTGAGTCTGCTGGATCTCGCCCTAGAGAAAAACTACGTCAGAGAAAAGGTGGCCGACTACATGAACAAGCTGATCGACATGGGAGTGGCCGGGTTCAGAGTGGACGCCAGTAAACACATGTGGCCCGGCGACCTTACTGTCATCTACGGAAGTCTGCACAACCTCAACACCCGCTGGTTCAACGGGGGATCCAGACCCTTCCTGTTCCAGGAGGTAATTATGTACCTCCTTGTTTTTCTAGTAATATACTATAAAATATAAATATAATTTATAGACTATAAAACTATACTACTCGACCCCCCCCCCCCCAAACACACAATATAATTGCTTTGAGCATCGGAAAAACGTCTATATAGGACTGAATCCAATCAGTTTGGTTTGTGTTCCATAACATGTAGACGTACCATCTACCATCCTCTTACTCAGTCTTGGCATCTCCATTTGTAAATGTAAATCTTCAACAGCGCTCGTTTTTTTCTTCGTGGCTTCCGTTTAGGTTATCGACATGGGTGGCGAGGCCATCCAGTCCTCAGAGTACTTCCCCTTAGGCAGAGTCACTGAGTTCAAATATGGAGCCAAAATCGGAAACGTCTTCCGCAAGTGGAACGGAGAAAAGCTATCTTACACCAAGTAAGACATGATTAACATGAGTTAACTTTGTACATTTTCATTGTAGTAATTTAGCCGATGCTCTTATTCAACAAGCAAACAACTCATTAAAGATGGACTCCGGCTATTTCTGAACTTTTTTCTGTTGATAAACAATATCTGAAGTATAAATGCAGTGATGTCCACGCACTTAAGCGGGAAAAGAAATCTACTTAAAGACGTCGTCCATTCAGAGTTGGTCTGATGGTCTAATGGTCTGACGTGATGTCATCGGCCTCCCCCCTTGCTTGAGAGGAAAGCCCCCCCTCCCCCATTCACTTGTGCCATGTCATGGGGATACCTGTGCCACCTATTGACATGTGCTTTTTTCAGTGTCAAATGAGGTGGAGTGGCACTTTAACTAATTTCCTCATAAGTTACAAACTCATTTAATACATCATTAAATACAAAACTCATAATATAACTTTTATCAACACTTATCATTGTGTTTGTGAATATTTCAAAGATACAGTTGATGTATGTGTATTTTGTAAGTAGCCAAAGTGTGTGAATTTGTCAACTTCTTCCTAAATCATTTTGATGTGTGTTTTCCAGGAACTGGGGTGAGGGCTGGGGCTTCATGCCCGACAGCAATGCTCTTGTGTTTATTGATAACCATGACAACCAGAGAGGTCATGGAGGAGGTGGAAACGCCATACTCACCTTCTGGGACGCCAGGTACCCTCTCACTACACCTCTCTCTTACATCCAAATCTTTCACTACGCAACTTTGCCAATATCCATTTTAACAACATACAGTACTTTCTTCCTTTTATACTTCTTCATTTTATTTTATGTAATAATACATGTATCACTATGCCACTTTGTTTACATACTCATCTCATATGTATATACTGCACTCAATACCATCTACTGTATCTTTATGTAATACATGTATCACTAGCCACTTTAAACTATGCCACTTTGTTTACATACTCATCTCATATGTATATACTGCACTCAATACCATCTACTGTATCTTTATGTAATACATGTATCACTAGCCACTTTAACTATGCCACTTTGTTTACATACTCATCTCATATGTATATACTGTACTCGATACCATCTACTGTATCTTTATGTAATACATGTATCACTAGCCACTTTAAACTATGCCACTTTGTTTACATACTCATCTCATATGTATAGACTGCACTCAATACCATCTACTGTATCTTGCCTATGCCGTTCTGTACCATCACTCATTCATATATCTTTATGTACATATTCTTTATCCCCTTACACTTGTGTCTATGAGGAATTGTTAGCTAGATTACTTGTTGGTTATCACTGCATTGTCGGAACTAGAAGCACAAGCATTTCGACTACACTCGCATTAACATCTGCTAACCATGTGTATGTGACAAATAAAATTTGATTTGATTTGATTTTAACAACATACAGTACTTCCTTCCTTTTATACTTCTTCATTTTAACAACATACAGTACTTCCTTCCTTTTATACTTCTTCATTTTAACAACATACAGTACTTCCTTCCTTTTATACTTCTTCATTTTAACAACATACAGTACTTCCTTCCTTTTATACTTCTTCCACTACTGTAAACATATTTTATGACAGCTGAAGGAAGTACACAATTTATCTTCAGTAAAATTACCTTTTCTATTTTCATACCGATCTCCCCCGATGACATCAATGCATGATTAACAGAAAAAATAACAATTATGAAAACAACCATTATTTGACGATTCATCGACTGTTGACTCACCTGCAGGATTTACAAGATGGCCGTGGCCTACATGCTTGCCCATCCCTACGGAGTGGCCCGTGTGATGTCCTCCTTCCGCTGGAACCGCGCTGATGACTGGCAGGGCCCTCCCAGCCACGAAGATGGATCCACCAAGGATGTCCATGTAAACGCTGACGACACCTGTGGAGACGGATGGGTGTGTGAGCACAGGTGGCGCCAGATTACGTAAGTCCTACAGCGAACAAAGGCAGGTATTGATGTACATCACAGGATGTTTGTGGCACATTGGGGAGGCAGTTAGCCTAGTGGTTAGAGCATTGGACTATTTAACTGAAAGGAAGCCAGTTCAAATCCCTGAGCTGACAAGGTAAAAAATACAAAATCTGTCCATCTGCCCCTGAACAAGGCAGTTAACCCACTGTTGCTGGGCCATCATTAAAAATAAGAATTTGTTCTTAACTAAATTGCCTAGTTAAAAAAAACATTAATTTAGGGGGGATGGCTTGTGGTATCTCAAAAGATCAGAATTGGGCTGACTGTGTAATTGGGAAAGTATTCAGACCCCTTCACTTTTTTTCCACATTTTGTTACTTTATAGCATTATTCTAAAATGAATATATATAAAAATATATATCTCATCAATCTACACATAGTACCCCACGATGACAAAGTGAAAACAGGTTTTTAGAAACAAAAACAGAAACACCTTATTTACATAAGTATTCAGACCCTTTACTATGAGACTCAACATTGAGCTCAGGTGCATCCTGTTTCCATTCATCCTGATCGTCCTTGAGATGTTTCTACAACTTGATTGTAGAGTCCACCTGTGTGTAAATTCAATTGATTGGACATGATTTGGAAAGGCACACACCTGTCTATATAAGGTCCCACAGTTAACAAAAAAAATGTCAGAGCAAAAACCAAGTCATGAGGTCGAAGGAATGGTCTGTAGAGCTCCGAGACAGGATTGTGTTGAGGCACAGATCCGGGAAAGGGTACCAAACAATTTCTGCAATATTGAAGGTTCCCAAGTACACAGTTGCCTCCATCATTCTTAAACGGAAGACGTTTGCAACTATCAAGACTCTTCCTAGAGCTGCCCGGCCAAACTTAGCAATCAGGGGAGAAAGAACTTGATGGTCACTCTGACAGAGCTCCAGAGTTCCTCTGTGGAGATAGGAGAACTTGAAAATAGTTGCGCAGTGATGCTCCCGTCCAACCTGACAGAACTTGAGAGGATCTGCCGAGAAGAATGGTAGAAACTCCCCAATTACAAGCGTGCCAAGCTTGTAGCGTCATACCCAAGAAGACTCGAGGCTGTAATCACTGCTAAAGGTGCTTCAACAAACTAATGTGTAAATACCTATGTAGATGTAGAATTTCAATTTTACAAACTGACTTGTTGGAAAGGTGGCATATTATGACAGCGCCACGTTGATAGACACTTAGCTCTTCAGTGTTCTGCTGCCAATGTTTGTCTATGGAGAATGCATGACTGTGTGCTCGATTTAATACGCCTGTCAGTTATTCACCGTTCATTCCACTGACCGTAGCTACTAGGAACAGTTTTGGTTGTTGCTGTTCTGCAGAAGAAAAATAACCACGATAATAGATTCCCTCTTTGTCTTCTGTCTGTGTAGGAACATGGCTACCTTCCGTAACGTAGTTAACGGACAGCCCCATTCCAACTGGTGGGATAATGGAGACAACCAGGTGGCCTTTGGACGCGGTAACCGTGGCTTCATTGTCTTCAACAACGACGACTGGTAATATACTGTAACATCTTGGTTAATAATGTCCATACTGTAACATCTTGGTTAATAATGTCTATACTGTAACACCTTGGTTAATAATGTCTATACTCTAACACCTTGGTTAATAATATCTATACTGTAACATCTTGGTTAATAATGTCTATACTGTAACACCTTGGTTAATAATGTCCATACTGTAACACCTTGGTTAATAATGTCTATACTGTAACATATTGGTTAATAATGTCCATACTGTAACATCTTGGTTAATAATGTCTATACTCTAACACCTTGGTTAATAATATCTATACTGTAACATCTTGGTTAATAATGTCTATACTGTAACACCTTGGTTAATAATGTCCATACTGTAACACCTTGGTTAATAATATCTATACTGTAACACCTTGGTTAATAATGTCTATACTGTAACACCTTGGTTAATTTGTTGGCTGACTGGTTGGTAAGTTTGTTGGTTGGTGGGTGGGTGGGTTTGGTTGATTGGCAGAGGGATCAATCGATTGATTGACTGACTGACTGATTGGTTGACTGGTTGGTTGATTGATTGACTGAGTGGTTCATTGATTGAATTCAGATCAACTTCACTCTTAGCTCTATACTTACTGTGTTTCAACCAATCAGGAACCTGGATGTGACACTGAACACTGGCATGCCTGGCGGCGCCTACTGTGATGTCATTTCTGGCCAGAGGGACGGAGGGCGCTGCACGGGGAAGACCATCAACGTCGGGGACAATGGTCGCGCCCACTTCAAGATCAGCAACACCGACGAGGACCCCATGGTGGCGATCCATGCCGACTCCAAGCTGTGAAAAAAAACAAACACTATAAACCCACTATAAACACAAACAAACAATAAAATCTACTGCAAACTGAACTTCTGTGGTGGTTTGGTTTTGTTTTTGCTGTTATGTGAAGGCTTGGTCAATGCTGAATCTATCTCAGCGGATGTCCTTTAACATGCTTGGTGATTTATAGGGAAGCAGGTTAACGGTCTTGATTTGAGTAGTTGAAGCTATACACCTTAACTTTGACACTTCTAAGTAGACTTAGGCAAACGGATGGTCACAATGACAGTAGGTTATTAGTACAACACTAAGAAGCTAACATAGTATTGATGCTTGAGAGAGGCATGTCAACACAACCTTAATTATAATGATTGAAGTATAGTCAAATTAGGCCTAGAAGAATCGTGTCCCTTGTCAAAGTCGCACTAAAAATCTTGACTAATTATTGTTGCCCTGGGCTTCAACTGAGATTCAACTGAGATTCCACTGAGATTCAACTGAGATTCTCCTGAGATTCTTCTGAGATTCAACTGAGATTCTCCTGAGATTCTCCTGAGATTCCACTGAGATTCAACTGAGATTCTCCTGAGATTCTCCTGAGATTCAACTGAGATTCAACTGAGATTCTCCTGAGATTCTCCTGAGATTCCACTGAGATTCAACTGAGATTCTCCTGAGATTCTCCTGAGATTCTACTGAGATTCTACTGTGATAAATTGTAAATCTCCAGTCTTTAACAAGTTAAACTGTAAAGCCTTCTGAGGGCACATCTGTAGACTCAACAAGTAGTTCCCAGAACTTTTTTTGTTTGTTTGTATTTTACCCCCTTCTTTCTCCACAATGTCGATCTTGTCTGATCGCTGCAACTCCCCAAGAGGAGGCATACAGGACAAACATTATTATTATTTTTACCTAAAGGGGTCCAAATATTCTAAATCAAATAGCTACATGATCCTTGATATGACCATCTGAAAGAAGTTCCATATATTAGCTGAGTAGAAACCCCCCATGGATGAAAAGGGAGTATAGTAGAAAAGTCAAAAGTTTGGACACACCTACTCATTAAAGGGTGTTCCTTTTTTTGGGACTATTTTTTACATTGTAGAATAATAGTGAAGACATCATAACTATGAAATAACACATATGGAATCATGTAGTAACCCAAAAAGTGATAAACAAACAAGCCATCCTTTGCCTTGATGACAGCTTTACACACTCTTGGAATCCTCTCAACCAGCTTCACCTGGCATGCTTTTCCAACAGTCTTGAAGGAGTTCCCACATATGCTGAGCACTTGTTGGGTAGCTTTTCCTTCCCCCTGCGGTCCAACTCATCCCAAACCATCTCATTTGGGTTGAGGTCGGGTGATTGTGGAGGCCAGATCATCTGATGCAGCACTCCATTACTCTCCTTCTTGGTAAAATAGCCCTTACACAGCCTGGAGGTGTGTACAGTCGTTGTCCTGTTGAAAAACGAAATATGGTTCCACTAAGCGCAAACCAGATGGGATGGCGTATTGCTGCAGAATGCTGTGGTAGCCATGCTGGTTAAGTGTGCCTTGAATTCTAAATGAATCACTGACAGTGTCACCAGCAAAGCACCCCCACATCATCACACCTCTTCCTCCATGCTTCATGGTGGGAAACTCACATGCAGAGACAATCCGTTCAGCTACTCTGTATCTCACAAAGACACGGTGGTTAGAACCAAAAATCTCAAATTTGGACTCATCAGACCAAAGGACAGATTTCCACCGGTCTAATGTCCATTGCTTGTGTTTCTTGGCCCAAGCAAGTCTCTTCTTATTATTGGTGTCCTTTAGTAGTGGTGTCTTTGCAGAAATTTGACCATGAAGGCCTGATTCACGCAGTCTCCTCTGAACAGTTGATGTTGAGATGTGTCTGTTACTTGAACTCTGTGAAGCACTTATTTGGGCTGCTATTTCTGAGGCTGGTAACCTTAAACTTACAGTAATGAACTTAATGAACTTATCCTCTGCAGCAGAGGTGACTCTGGATCTTCCTTTCCTCATGAGAGCCAGTTTCATCATAGTGCTTGATGGTTTTTGCAATTGCACTTGAAGAAACGCTCAAAGTTCTTGAAATGTTCAGAATTGACCGATCTCCATGTCTTAAAGTAATGATGGACTGTTGTTTCTCTTTGCTCATTTGAGATGTTCTTGTCATATTATGGACCTGGTCTTTTACTAAATAGGGCTATCTTCTGTTATGACGCTTCAGTGAATTGGCTAGCAGGGATGTGAACAACCCCCCCCCCCC
Source organism: Oncorhynchus clarkii lewisi (assembly GCF_045791955.1). NCBI lineage: Eukaryota > Metazoa > Chordata > Actinopteri > Salmoniformes > Salmonidae > Oncorhynchus > Oncorhynchus clarkii. The sequence continues at coordinate 5,454,529 of NC_092166.1, read as the reverse complement.
CCCCCACAGAGAGTCTCTCTGACCATGCAATCGAGTTTCACAGTAAGACAAAGGGATTCTCCCGCCCAATTCTACCACGTTCCAGAATTTGAGAATGAAACAATATTCCTATTTTGGAGAATGTATAAATGTTCGGTGGAGAAGTACGAAGAAGAAGAAGAAGCTACGTCCATTTTGTTTCATGTTTGTGACCTCATGAAAGACAATCCAGCCACATTACCCTAACTCTGTTTTTACAGGTGCCTCAATTACGAGGTTAGCATCTAATTCTTGTATAATTCTTGTATAAAATGAATGAGTAAAGATTAAACTATTTGAAAAATGATCAAATGTGATGTTAATAACTTTTAAAATGAGAAAATGGTCTTCCCTGATGAGTTTAACTACGAAGTCAGTAGCCACACCCACGTGAATAGGCATTGGTTGGAAATGATGAGCCAACCCCTTTTCTACATTTCTATAAGAGCCAACCCCAGCGTGAGCTACATAACAAAAAGGCACTCAAGTTTCGAGTACCGTGAGGACTTGTCCTCACATTTAAAAGGGCTAATTCTAATGTGAACCATACAGGCCAGGAAATGTGGGAGCTTGCTCACAACGAGAAATGTTATAAACTCTGAACCGTTGATCACTCAAGAAAAAGTCCTAGATGACAGCCTAACAGACTGCAGCTGGAAAGGAAGCAATTCTAGTACGTGAACACTGACCGACGTGGACGAATCTCCAGAGTGAGGTGACCCTCTCAGACCACGTGAACTTTTCACACGACGTCCCGGAAGATTTCAACAAAAGACAGGGCAAGCCAGCTTCACGTAAATACGATGCTTTTCCAAATGAGCGATCGTTAGTGGCATATGTATTTATGTGAGAATAGCTTCCCAGGTCCTATAGAGACCAATGTTCCTTAGCCTTCCTCCCCAAAACCCCCTTCTCTTCTCTCTCAATCTACCGTGTTATAACCCAACTGTTTAGTCAACTAGGAACGGTATAATGTTATTATGTATTGTATATTCTGTAATTGTTTAATTACTTAGTAAATAAATAATTGAGCCAATTGGTTTTGGAGGATTACAAGTCTACAAGTTTAAACTACAAGTGTATTGGTAAACATGGACAGAATCCCAATCAGCAGATATTTCCACAGAACACTAGCTCCCTCAATGGGTGTAAAATGGTACAGCATCCATTCGTCACAAAATATCTATGCATTATTCTCATTGAGTCCATAAAGAAATGACTGTTCAGTAATGTCCCCCTAATGAACTCTGTATCTGTAGAGAGGACCATGCATTGATACTCATTCTTTGAAAGAGATTCCTTTATTGTCCAACAGCAGTGTTTCTAGTCACTAGTCAGCCTCCTGTCTCTGTCTGTCTCTGTGTCTGTCTCTGTGTCTGTCTCTGTCTGTCTGTCTGTCTGTCTGTCTGTCTGTCTGTCTGTCTGTCTGTCTGTGTGTCTGTCTCTGTGTCTGTCTCTGTCTCTCTCTCTCTCTCTCTCTCTCTCTCAATTCAATTCAATTCAATTCAAGGGGCTTTATTGGCATGGGAAACATATGTTAACATTGCCAAAGCAAGTGAAGTAGATAATAGTGAAATAAACAATAAAAATAAACATTAAACATTCCACTAACAGAACTTCCAAAACAATAAAGACATTACAAATGTCATATTATGTATATAGACAGTACTGTAACAATGTACAAATGGTTAAAGTACACAAGGGAAAATAAATACTATGTAATAATACAATGGTGTGTGATCTTCACTGGTTGACCTTTTCTTGTGGCAACAGGTCACAAATATTGCTGCTGTGATGGCACACTGTGGAATTTCACCCAGTAGATATGGGAGTTTATCAATATTGGGGTTGTTTTCAAATTCTTTGTGGATTTGTGTAATCTGAGGGAAATATGTGTCTCTAATATGGTCATACATTGGGCAGGAGGTTAGCAAGTGCAGCTCAGTTTCCACCTCATTTTATGGGCAGTGAGCACACATTCTGTCTTCTCTTGAGAGCCATGTCTCAAGAGAAGACGGTGGCCTTTCTCAATAGCAAGGCTATGCTCACTGAGTCTGTACATAATCAAAGCTTTCCTTAAGTTTGCGTCAGTCACAGTGGTCAGGTATTCTGCCACTGTGTACTCTCTGTTTAGGGCCAAATAGCATTCTAGTTGCTCACATTTTTTGTTAATTCTTTCCAATGTAATTATCAAGTAATTATCTTTTTGTTTTCTCATGATTTGGTTGGGTCTAATTGTGTTGCTGTCCTGGGGCTCTGTGAGGTGTGTTTGTAAACAGAGTCCCAGGACCAGCTTGCTTAGGGGACTCTTCTCCAGGTTCATCTCCCTGTAGGTGATGGCTTTGTTATGGAAGGTTTGGGAATCGCTTCCTTTTAGGTGGTTGTAGAATTTAACGGCTCTTTTCTGGATTTTGATATTAGCGGGTATCGGCCTAATTCTGCTCTGCATGCATTATTTGGTGTTCTACGTTGTACACTGAGGATATTTTTGCAGAATTCTGCATGCAGAGTCTCAATGATTCAAGTATTTTTAGCCAGATCCTAAATGGTATGTTGAATTTTATGTTCCTTTTGATGGCACAGAATGCCCTTCTTGACTTGTCTCTCAGATCATTCACAGCTTTGTGGAAGTTACCTGTGGCGCTGATGTTTATGCCAAGGTATTTATAGTTTTTTGTGTGCTCTAGGGCAACGGTGTCTAGATGGAATTTATATTTGTGGTCCTGGCGACTGGACCTTTTTGGAACACCATTATTTTGGTCTTATTGAGACTTACTGTCAGGGCCCAGGTCTGACAGAATCTGTGCAGAAGATCTAGGTGCTGATGTAGGCCCTCCTTGGTTGGTGACAGAAGCACCAGATCATCAGCAAACAGTAGTCATTTGACTTCAGATTCTAGAAGGGTAAGGCCGGGTGCTGCAGACTTTTCTAGTGCCCGCGCGCAATTCATTGATATATATGTTGAAGAGCGTGAGGCTTAAGCTGCATCCCTGCCACAGCCCACGGCCCTGTGGAAAGAAATTTATTTTTTGCAAATTTGAACCGCACACTTGTTGTTTGTGTACATAGACTTTATAATGTCGTATGTTTTTCCCCCAATACCAGTTTCCATTCATTTGTATAGAAGACCCTCATGCCAGATTGAGTCAAATGCTTTTTGAAATCAACAAAGCATGAGAAGACTTTGTTTTGGTTTGTTTGGTTGTCAATTAGGGTGTGCAGGGTGAATGCATGGTCTGTCGTACAATAATTTGGTTTAAAAAAAAATTGACATTTGCTCAGTACATTGTTTTCATTGAGGAAATGTACGAGTCTGCTGTTATTAATGCAGAGGATTTTCCCAAGGTTACTGTTGACGCATATGCCACGGTAGTTATTTGAGTCAAATTTGTTTCCATTTTTGTGGATTGGGGTGATCAGTCCTTGGTTCGAAATAATGGGGAAGATGCAAGAGCTAAGGATGATGTTAAAGAGTTTTAGTATAGCCAATTGGAATTTGTTGTCTGTATATTTGATCATTTAATTGAGGATACCATCAACAACACATGCCTTTTTGGGTTGGAGGGTTTGTATTTTGTCCTGTAGCTCATTCAAGGTATTTGGACAATCGAGTGGGTTCTGGTAGTCTTTAATAGTTGATTCTAAGATTTGTATTTGTTCATGTATATGTTTTTGCTGTTTGTTCTTTGTTATAGAGCCAAAAAGATTGGAGAGGTGGTTTATCCATACATCTCTGTTTTGGACAGATAATTATTTGTGTTGTTGTTTGTTTAGTGTTTTCCAATTTTCCCAGAATCAAATCAAATCATATCAAATTTATTTATAAAGCCATTCTTAAATCAGCTGATATCTCAAAGTGCTGTACAGAAACTCAGCCTAAAAACCCCAAACAGCAAGCAATGCAGGTATAGAAGCACGGTGGCTAGGAAAAACTCCCTAGAAAGGCCAAAACCTAGGAAGAAACCGAGAGAGGAACCAGGCTATGAGGGGTGGCCAGTCCTCTTCTGGCTGTGCCGGGTGGAGATTATAACAGAACATGGCCAAGATGTTCAAATGTTCAAAAATGACCAGCATGGTCAAATAATAATAATCACAGGCAGAACAGTTGGCACCGACAGACAGACACGGCAGCTCTGCTTCTAAAGCAACTTTGCAGTATTTACTATTTTTGAAGTGTGTGTTATTTCTTACATTATTAGCCCAGAATGTTCTTTGTATTATTACAGACAGCCGGTAGGAACTGTTGGATATCTCATCACATTTTTCCAGTAATAGGACTTTCCTGAATTGGATCGTAACAAAGGGTATTTAACAAAGTATTGAGATAAACTTTTGTTATTGACCAAATACTTATTTTCCACCATAATTTGCAAATAAATTCATTAAAAATCCTACAATGTGATTTTCTGGATTTTTTTTCTCATTTTGTCTGTCATAGTTTAAGTGTACCTATGATGAAAATACAGGCCTCTCTCATCTTTTTAAGTGGGAGAACTTGCACAATTGGTGGCTGACTAAATACATTTTTTGTCCCACTGTATGTACATTTCAAGGCGATTCTCAACTTATCCCAGAGGCTGCTCCAAAACGACGCTGTTCCGCTATTTTATCCACATAATACTGTCAATAATGTCCATACATCCCATCACACACACACACACACACACACACAAACACACACACACACACACACACACACACACACACACAAACACACACACACACACACACACACACACACACACACACACATCTACAGTACCAGTCAAACGTTTAGATGCACATCTACTCATTCAAGGGTTTTTCTTTATTTTCTACATTGTAAAATAATAGTGAAGATAATCAAAACTATGTAATAACACACATGGAATCATGTAGTAACCACAAAAGTGTTAAACTAAGCAAATCAAAATATTACAAAAGTGTATTATTGGTTTAATAACACTTTTGGGATATTTATTTATTCAATGTATTTTTGAATTGAATATTAAAACATACTATGTATTTTTGAATCTACCTGTAGGGAAGCCGTTCAACATTTACATCACATTCAGTCATCTAGCAGACACTCCCATCCAGAGAGACCCACAAGGACAACCAGGGTCAAGCACCCTTGCCCAGTGGCACGTCAAACACATCTCCCACCAAGTCAAATCTGGGAGCCGGATCAGCGACCTTTCGCCCAGAGG
>NC_092166.1:5369322-5444322 GCF_045791955.1 Oncorhynchus clarkii lewisi | reverse complement strand
GTGGTAGAAGGGAGTTCCACTGGGTTAGGGTGAGTAGTAGAAGGGAGTTCCACTGGGTTAGGGTGAGTAGTAGAAAGGAGTTCCACTGGGTTAGGGGGAGGAGTAGAAGGGAGTTCCACTGGGTTAGGGTGAGCATAAGGGAGTTCCACTGGGTTAGGTTGAGTAGTAGAAAGGAGTTCCACTGGGTTAGGGTGAGTATAAGGGAGTTCCACTGGGTTAGGGTGAGGAGTATAAGGGAGTTCCACTGGGTTAGGGTGAGTATAAGGGAGTTCCACTGGGTTAGGGTGAGTGGTAGAAGGGAGTTCCACTGGGTTAGGGTGAGTATAAGGGAGTTCCACTGGGTTAGGGTGAGGAGTAGAAGGGAGTTCCACTGGGTTAGGGTGAGTGGTAGAAGGGGGTTCCACTGGGTTAGGGTGAGTAGTAGAAGGGAGTTCCACTGGGTTAGGGTGAGGAGTAGAAGGGAGTTCCACTGGGTTAGGGTGAGTAGTAGAAGGGAGTTCCACTGGGTTAGGGTGAGTAGTAGAAGGGAGTTCCACTGGGTTAGGGTGAGTAGTAGAAAGGAGTTCCACTGGGTTAGGGGGAGGAGTAGAAGGGAGTTCCACTGGGTTAGGGTGAGTATAAGGGAGTTCCACTGGGTTAGGGTGAGTAGTAGAAAGGAGTTACACTGGGTTAGGGTGAGGAGTATAAGGGAGTTCCACTGGGTTAGGGTGAGGAGTATAAGGGAGTTCCACTGGGTTAGGGTGAGTATAAGGGCGTTCCACTGGGTTAGGGTGAGTGGTAGAAGGGAGTTCCACTGGGTTAGGGTGAGTATAAAGGAGTTCCACTGGGTTAGGGTGAGGAGTAGAAGGGAGTTCCACTGGGTTAGGGTGAGTGGTAGAAGGGGGTTCCACTGGGTTAGGGTGAGTAGTAGAAGGGAGTTCCACTGGGTTAGGGTGAGGAGTAGAAGGGAGTTCCACTGGGTTAGGGTGAGTAGTAGAAGGGAGTTCCACTGGGTTAGGGTGAGTAGTAGAAGGGAGTTCCACTGGGTTAGGGTGAGTAGAAGGGAGTTCCACTGGGTTAGGGTGAGGAGTAGAAGGGAGTTCCACTGGGTTAGGGTGAGTGGTAGAAGGGAGTTCCACTGGGTTAGGGTGAGGAGTAGAAGGGAGTTCCACTGGGTTAGGGTGAGTAGTAGAAGGGAGTTCCACTGGGTTAAGGGTGAGCAGTAGAAGGGAGTTCCACTGGGTTAGGGTGAGGAGTAGAAGGGAGTTCCACTGGGTTAGGGTGAGTACTAGAAGGGAGCTCCACTGGGTTAGGGTGAGTGGTAGAAGGGAGTTCCACTGGGTTAGGGTGAGGAGAAGAAGGGAGTTCCACTGGGTTAGGGTGAGTACTAGAAGGGAGTTCCACTGGGTTAGGGTGAGTAGTAGAAGGGAGTTCCAATGTGTTAGGGTGAGTGGTAGAAGGGAGTTTCACTGGGTTAGGGTGAGTAGTAGAAGGGAGTTCCACTGGGTTAGGGTGAGTAGTAGAAATGAGTTCCACTGGGTTAGAGGGAGGAGTAGAAGGGAGTTCCACTGGGTTAGGGTGAGTATAAGGGAGTTCCACTGGGTTAGGGTGAGTAGTAGAAAGGAGTTCCAATGGGTTAGGGTGAGTATAAGGGAGTTCCACTGGGTTAGGGTGAGTAGTAGAAAGGAGTTCCACTGGGTTAGGGTGAGTATAAGGGAGTTCCACTGGGTTAGGGTGAGTGGTAGAAGGGAGTTCCACTGGGTTAGGGTGAGTATAAGGGAGTTTAGCTGGGTTAGGGTGAGGAGTATAAGGGAGTTCCACTGGGTTAGGGTGAGTATAAGGGAGTTCCACTGGGTTAGGGTGAGTAGTAGAAAGGAGTTCCACTGGGTTAGGGTGAGGAGTAGAAGGGAGTTCCACTGGGTTAGGGTGAGGAGTAGAAGGGAGTTCCACTGGGTTAGGGTGAGTAGTAGAAAGGAGTTCCACTGGGTTAGGGTGAGGAGTATAAGGGAGTTCCACTGGGTTAGGGTGAGGAGTATAAGGGAGTTCCACTGGGTTAGGGTGAGTATAAGGGAGTTCCACTTTGTTAGGGTGAGGAGTGTAAGGGAGTTCCACTGGGTTAGGGTGAGGAGTATAAGGGAGTTCCACTGGGTTAGGGTGAGGAGTGTAAGGGAGTTCCCCTGGGTTAGGGTGAGGAGTATAAGGGAGTTCCACTGGGTTAGGGTGAGTATAAGGGAGTTCCACTGGGTTAGGGTGAGGAGTGTAAGGGAGTTCCACTGGGTTAGGGTGAGTAGTAGAAGGGAGTTCCACTGGGTTAGGGTGAGGAGTAGAAGGGAGTTCCACTGGGTTAGGGTGAGTAGTAGAAAGGAGTTCCACTGGGTTAGGGTGAGGAGTATAAGGGAGTTCCACTGGGTTAGGGTGAGGAGTATAAGGGAGTTCCACTGGGTTAGGGTGAGTATAAGGGAGTTCCACTGGGTTAGGGTGAGGAGTATAAGGGAGTTCCACTGGGTTAGGGTGAGTATAAGGGAGTTCCACTGGGTTAGGGTGAGTAGTAGAAAGGAGTTCCACTGGGTTAGGGTGAGGAGTAGAAGGGAGTTCCACTGGGTTAGGGTGAGGAGTAGAAGGGAGTTCCACTGGGTTAGGGTCAGGAGTAGAAGGGAGTTCCACTGGGTTAATGTGAGTGGTAGAAGGGAGTTCCACTGGGTTAGGGTGAGTTTAAGGGAGTTCCACTGGGTTAGGGTGAGTATAAGGGAGTTCCACTGGGTTAGGGTGAGGAGTAGAAGGGAGTTCCACTGGGTTAGGGTGAGTAGTAGAAAGGAGTTCCACTGGGTTAGGGTGAGGAGTAGAAGGGAGTTCCACTGGGTTAGTGTGAGGAGTAGAAGGGAGTTCCACTGGGTTAGGGTGAGTAGTAGCAGTGAGTTCCACTGGGTTAGTGTGAGTGGTAGAAGGGAGTTCCACTGGGTTAGGGTGAGTTTAAGAGAGTTCCACTGGGTAATGGTGAGGAGTAGAAGGGAGTTCCACTTGGTTAGGGTGAGTATAAGGGAGTTCCACTGGGTTAGGGTGAGGAGTAGAAGGGAGTTCCACTGGGTTAGGGTGAGTAGTAGAAAGGAGTTCCACTGGGTTAGGGTGAGGAGTAGAAGGGAGTTCCACTGGGTTAGGGTGAGTATGAGGGAGTTCCACTGAGTTAGGGTGAGGAGTAGAAGGGAGTTCCACTGGGTTAGGGTGAGTAGTAGAAGGGAGTTCCACTGGGTTAGTGTGAGTGGTAGAAGGGAGTTCCACTGGGTTAGGGTGAGTTTAAGGGAGTTCCACTGGGTAATGGTGAGGAGTAGAAGGGAGTTCCACTTGGTTAGGGTGAGTATAAGGGAGTTCCACTGGGTTAGGGTGAGTAGTAGAAGGGAGTTCCACTGGGTTAGGGTGAGTAGTAAAGGGAGTTCCACTGGGTTAGGGTGAGTAGTAGAAGGGAGTTCCAATGGGTTAGGGTGAGTGGTAGAAGGGAGTTCCACTGGGTTAGGGTGAGTTTAAGGGAGTTCCACTGGGTTATGGTGAGTGGTAGAAGGGAGTTCCACTGGGTTAGGGTGAGTGGTAGAAGGGAGTTCCACTGGGTTAGGGTGAGTAGTAGAAGGGAGTTCCATTGGGTTAGGGTGAGTGGTAGAAGGGAGTTCCACTGGGTTAGGGTGAGGAGTAGAAGGGAGTTCCACTGGGTTAGGGTGAGTATAAGGGAGTTCCACTGGGTTAGGGTGAGGAGTAGAAGGGAGTTCCACTGGGTTAGGGTGAGTATAAGGGAGTTCCACTGGGTTAGGGTGAGTGGTAGAAGGGAGTTCCACTGGGTTAGGGTGAGTAGTAGAAGGGAGTTCCACAGGGTTAGGGTGAGTAGTAGAAGGGAGTTCCACTGGGTTAGGGTGAGTAGTAGAAGGGAGTTCCACTGGGTTAGGGTGAGGAGTATAAGGGAGTTCCACTGGGTTAGGGTGAGGAGTATAAGGGAGTTCCACTGGGTTAGGGTGAGTAGTAGAATGGAGTTCCACTGGGTTAGGGTGAGGAGTATAAGGGAGTTCCACTGGGTTAGGGTGAGGAGTAGAAGGGAGTTCCACTGGGTTAGGGTGAGTATAAGGGAGTTCCACTGGGTTAGGGTGAGTAGTAGAAGGGAGTTCCACTGGGTTCGGGTGAGGAGTATAAGGGAGTTCCACTGGGTTAGGGTGAGGAGTATAAGGGAGTTCCACTGGGTTAGGGTGAGTATAAGGGAGTTCCACTGGGTTAGGGTGAGTAGTAGAAGGGAGTTCCACTGGGTTAGGGTGAGTAGTAGAAGGGAGTTCCACTGGGTTAGGGTGAGTAGTAGAAGGGAGTTCCACTGGGTTAGGGTGAGGAGTATAAGGGAGTTCCACTGGGTTAGGGTGAGGAGTATAAGGGAGTTCCACTGGGTTAGGGTGAGTAGTAGAATGGAGTTCCACTGGGTTAGGGTGAGGAGTATAAGGGAGTTCCACTGGGTTAGGGTGAGGAGTAGAAGGGAGTTCCACTGGGTTAGGGTGAGTATAAGGGAGTTCCACTGGGTTAGGGTGAGTAGTAGAAGGGAGTTCCACTGGGTTCGGGTGAGGAGTATAAGGGAGTTCCACTGGGTTAGGGTGAGGAGTATAAGGGAGTTCCACTGGGTTAGGGTGAGTATAAGGGAGTTCCACTGGGTTAGGGTGAGTAGTAGAAGGGAGTTCCACTGGGTTAGGGTGAAGAGTATAAGGGAGTTCCACTGGGTTAGGGTGAGGAGTAGAAGGGAGTTCCACTGGGTTAGGGTGAGGAGTATAAGGGAGTTCCACTGGGTTAGGGTGAGGAGTAGAAGGGAGTTCCACTGGGTTAGGGTGAGTATAAGGGAGTTCCACTGGGTTAGGGTGAGTAGTAGAAGGGAGTTCCACTGGGTTCGGGTGAGGAGTATAAGGGAGTTCCACTGGGTTAGGGTGAGGAGTATAAGGGAGTTCCACTGGGTTAGGGTGAGTATAAGGGAGTTCCACTGGGTTAGGGTGAGGAGTAGAAGGGAGTTCCACTGGGTTAGGGTAAGTAGTAGAAGGGAGTTCCACTGGGTTAGGGTGAGGAGTAGAAGGGAGTTCCACTGGGTTAGGGTGAGTGGTAGAAGGGAGTTCCACTGGGTTAGGGTGAGTACTAGAAGGGAGTTCCACTGGGTTAGGGTGAGTAGTAGAAGGGAGTTCCACTGGGTTAGGGTGAGTACTAGAAGGGAGTTCCACTGGGTTAGGGTGAGTACTAGAAGGGAGTTCCACTGGGTTAGGGTGAGTAGTAGAAGGGAGTTCCACTGGGTTAGGGTGAGGAGTAGAAGGGAGTTCCACTGGGTTAGGGTGAGTGGTAGAAGGGAGTTCCACTGGGTTAGGGTGAGTACTAGAAGGGAGTTCCACTGGGTTAGGGTGAGTAGTAGAAGGGAGTTCCACTGGGTTAGGGTGAGTACTAGAAGGGAGTTCCACTGGGTTAGGGTGAGTACTAGAAGGGAGTTCCACTGGGTTAGGGTGAGATTTATGTTGATGTGGGAATAGAGAATATTTCTGTTCAAAATAACCAAGGAAAAGTCCAGCCAATTTTTTCAGTGAGATTTGGAATTCGATTTAACCTTTAAAATGTTAAAAATGGAGACATGGATACTTACAGTACAGTAATATAATATACTGTGGTTGCTTTGTACTGAATCGGTTAAAATGACTGTACAGTACAGAAAGAATGCCACATTGCTTTTAGCGGCTGGAACGTTAACAGTACATTTACACACGGAGTCAATTTGATGATCCTCTTTCACAGTAGTCAGCAGGATAGGGAGAGCTTTGCTTTATGGTAAAGCTCTCTCTCTTCTCTCTCTTCTCTCTCTTCTCTCTCTCTTCTCTCTCTTCTCTCTCTCTTCACTCTATTTTCTCTCTCCTCTCTCTTCTCTCTCTTTTCTCTCTTCTCTCTCTCTTCACTCTCTTCTCTCTCTCTTCACTCTATTCTCTCTTCTTCACTCTCTTCTCTCTCTCTCTTCACTCTCTTCTCTCTCCTCTCTCTCTCTTCACTCTCTTCTCTCTCTTCTTCACTCTCTTCTCTCTCTCTCTTCTTCACTCTCTTCTCTCTCTCTCTTCACTCTCTTCTCTCTCTTCACACTCTTCTCTCTCTCTCTTCACTCACTCTCCTCTCTCTTCTTCACTCTCTTCTCTCTCTCTCTTCACTCTCTTCTCTCTCTCTTCACTCTCTTCTCTCTCTCTTCACTCTCTTCTCTCTCTCTTCACTCTCTTCTCTCTCTCCACTCTCTTCTCTCTCTCCTCACTCTCTTCTCTCACTTCACTCTCTTCTCTCTCTTCACTCTCTTCTCTCTCTTCTTCACTCTCTTCTCTCTCTCTCTTCTTCACTCTCTTCTCTCTCTCTCTTCACTCTCTTCTCTCTCTTCACACTCTTCTCTCTCTCTCTTCACTCACTCTCCTCTCTCTTCTTCACTCTCTTCTCTCTCTCTCTTCACTCTCTTCTCTCTCTCTTCACTCTCTTCTCTCTCTCTTCACTCTCTTCTCTCTCTCTTCACTCTCTTCTCTCTCTCCACTCTCTTCTCTCTCTCCTCACTCTCTTCTCTCACTTCACTCTCTTCTCTCTCTTCACTCTCTTCTCTCTGTTCTACACTCTCTTCTCTCTCTCTTCACTCTCTTCTCTCTCTCTCTTCACTCTCTTCTCTCTCTCTTCACTCTCTTCTCTCTCTCTCTTCACTCTCTTCTCTCTCTTCTTCAATCTATTCTCTCTCTCTTCACACTCTTCTCTCTCTCTCTTCACTCTCTCCTCTCTCTCTTCACTCTCTTCTCTCTCTCTCTTCACTCTCTTCTCTTTCTCTTCACTCTCTTCTCTCTCTCTCTTCACTCTCTTCTCTCTCTTATTCCCTCTCTTCACTCTCTTCTCTCTCTCTCTTCACTCTCTTCTCTCTCTTCTACACTCTCTTCTCTCTCTCTTCACTCTCTTCTCTCTCTCTCTTCACTCTCTTCTCTCTCTTCTTCACTCTCTTCTCTCTCTCTTCACACTCTTCTCTATCTCTCTTCACTCACTCTCCTCTCTCTCTTCTTCACTCTCTTCTCTCTCTCTTCACTCTCTTCTCTCTCTCTCTTCACTCTCTTCTCTCTCTTCTTCACTCTCTTCACTCTCTTCTCTCTCTGTCTTCACTCTCTTCTCTCTCTTCTACACTCTCTTCTCTCTCTCTTCACTCTCTTCTCTCTCTCTTCACTCTCTTCTCTCTCTTCTTCACTCTCTTCTCTCTCTTCTCTCTCTCTCTCTTCTTCACTCTCTTCTCTCTCTCTTCACACTCTTCTCTCTCTCTCTCTTCACTCACTCTCCTCTCTCTCTTCTTCACTCTCTTCTCTCTCTCTTCACTCTCTTCTCTCTCTCTCTTCATTCTCTTCTCGCTCTTCTTCACTCTCTTCACTCTCTTCTCTCTCTCTCTTCTCTCTCTTCTTCACTCTCTTCTCTCTCTCTCACTCTCTTCTCTCTCTTCTTCACTCTCTTCTCTCTCTCTCCACTCTCTTCTCTCTCTTCTCTCTCTTCTCTCTCTTCTCTCTCTTCTTCACTCTCTTCTCTCTCTCTCTCTTCACTCTCTTCTCTCTCTTCTTCACTCTCTTCTCTCTCTTCTTCACTGTCTCTCTCTGTTGCTTTAGGGTCACGAGTTGAGCACCATTTTACTGAGAGGAACATTCTTAAGTACCCCTTGTCTCTTTATGTTTTAGTTTATGGTATTTCTCTCTATTGGTCAGACCTAGAAGAACTAAGAAGAAATCTATTTGTTTCTGAAAGAACTTCATTTGTTGAGCTTTGTTTTAAAAGAAACACTACAGTTAGAGTGAAGGTCCTTGATCAAGTCAATAAGATGAAATATTTTTCTTTTTTCAAAATGTAGACATTAATTATTGGATTAATCTGAATTTAGGTTCAACGACTCATTTGGATTGATCAGCGTGTGAACTTCCTCTGAGGCTTAGTTGGTAGAGCATTTTATAAAGCCAGGATAGTTGGTTTGATTGCTAGACCTAAAATGGCGCCGGAAGAAATGGCAGTAATTTTACGGGCGCCCAACCAATTGTGCTGTTATGTGTTTTTTTTCATGTTATTTGTAACTTATTTTGTACATAATGTTTCTGCAACCATATCTTATCGTAGAAAAGAGCTTCTGGATATCAGGACAGCGATCACTCACCTCGGATTAGACAAAGAGCTTCTGGATATCACAGGACAGCGATCACTCACCTCGGATTAGACGAAGAGCTACTGGATATCAGGACAGCGATCACTCACCTCGGATTAGACGAAGAGCTACTGGATATCAGGACAGCGATCACTCACCTCGGATTAGACAAAGAGTTTCTGGATATCAGGACAGCGGTCACTCACCTCGGATTAGACAAAGAGCTTCTGGATATCAGGACAGCAATCACTCACCTCGGATTATACAAAGAGCTTCTGGATATCAGGACAGCGATCACTCACCTCAGATTAGAGAAAGAGCTTCTGGATATCAGGACTGTGATCACTCACCTCGGATTAGACAAAGAGCTTCTGGATATCAGGACAGAGATCACTCACCTTGGATTAGACAAAGAGCTTCTGGATATCAGGACAGAGATCACTCACCTCGGATTAGACAAAGAGCTTCTGGATATCAGGACAGAGATCACTCACCTCGGATTAGACAAAGAGCTTCTGGATATCAGGACAGAGATCACTCACCTCGGATTAGACAAAGAGCTTCTGGATATCAGGACAGAGATCACTCACCCCGGGTTAGACAAAGAGCTTCTGGATATCAGGACAGCGATCACTCACCTCGGATTAGACAAAGAGCTTCTGGATATCAGGACAGCGATCACTCACCTCGGATTAGACAAAGAGCTTCTGGATATCAGGACTGCGATCACTCACCTCGGATTAGACAAAGAGCTTCTGGATATCAGGACAGCGGTCACTCACCTCGGATTAGACAAAGAGCTTCTGGATATCAGGACAGAGATCACTCACCTCGGATTAGACAAAGAGCTTCTGGATATCAGGACAGAGATCACTCATCTCGGATTAGACAAAGATTTCTTCTTCAACAAGCAAGACTCACAGGAGATTCTCCAAACACCCGACAAGGCCAACATCCCGTTATGTTTAGGAAACGCAGGTACAGGGGACACAGAGCCGGATGCCTCGTGAGGATCCGCAGAAGGCGAGTGGGAAAGCTAACGTTACCGTCAATATTACTCGCCAACATTCAATCATTGAATGATAAATTAGACGAGGTACGATCACGAGTATCCTACCAACAGGACATCAAAAACTGTAATATCCTATGCTTCACTGAATCGTGGCTGAATAACGACATGGATATTCAGCTAGCGGGATACACGCTGCAACGGCAGGATAGAACAGCACACTCCGGTAATACGAGCGGGGGGGTCTGTGCATATTTGTAAACAACAGCTGGTGCATGAAATCTGAGTAAGTCTTTAGGTTTTGCTCACCTGAAGGAGAGTATGTTGAGATAAGCTGAGTTCTCAGCTATACTTTTTGTGGTTGTTTATTTACCACCACAGACAGATGCAGGCACTAAGACCTCACTCAGTCAGCTGTATAAGGAAATGAGCCAACAGGAAACCACTCACCTAGAGGCAGCGCTCCTAGTGGCCGGAGAATTTAATGCAGGGAACTAAAATCAGTTCTACCAAATCTCTATCAACATGTTAAATGTGCAACCAGAGGGGAAACATTCCAGATCACCTGTACTCCACACACACAGAGACGTGTACAAAGCTCTCCCTCGCCCTCCATTTGGTAAATCCAACCACAACTCTATCCTCCTGAATCCTGCTTATAAGCAAAAATGAAAGCAGGAAGCACCAGTGACTCGGTCTATAAAATAAGTGGTCAGATGAAGCAGATGCTAAACTACAGGACTGTGTTGCTATCACAGACTGGAATATGTTCCGGGATTCTTCCGATGGCATTGAGGAGTACACCACCTCTGTCACTGGCTTTATCAATAAGTGCATTGAGGACGTCGTCCCCACATTGACTGTACGTACATACCACAACCAGAAGCCATGGATGACAGGCAACATTTGCAGGTGCGGGACTTACAGAGCGGGGTGAAACATACAGGGTAGTGCGTACGGCCCAGTACACTGTGACTAAGCTGCCTGCCGTCCAGGACCTCTACACCAGGCGGTGTCAGAGGAAGGCCCTAAATCTTGTCAAAGACTCCAGCCACCCCAGTCATAGATTGTTCTCTCTACTACTGCATGGCAAGCGGTACCGGAGTGCCAAGTCTAGGACAAAAAGGCTTCTCAACAGTTTTTAACCCCCAAGCCATAAGACTCATGAACAGGTAATCAAATGGCTTCCCGGACTATTTGCATTGTGTGCCCCCCAAACCTCTCTTTTACGCTGCTGCTACTCTCTGTTTATCATATACGCATAGTCACTTTAACTGTACATTCATGTACATACCACCTCAATTTGCCCGACCAATCAGTGCTCCCGCACATTGGCTAACTGAGCTGTCCCGCCACCCACCAACCGCCAACCTCTCTTTTACTCTGCTGCTACTCTCTGTTCATCATATATGCATAGTCACTTTAACCATATCTACATGTACATACTACCTCAATCAGCCTGACTAACCAGTGTCTGTATGTAGCCTCACTACTTTAAATAGCCTCGCTACTTTTATAGCCTCACTACTGTTTTTCACTGTCTTTTTACTGTTGTTTTTATTTCTTTACTTATCTATTGTTCACCTAATACCTTTTTGGCACTATTGGTTAGAGCCTGTAAATAAGCATTTCAAATCAAATAAAATTTTATTTGTCACATCAAATCAATCAATCAAATTATAGCATTTCACTATAAGGTCAACAACACCTGTTGTATTCGGCGCATGTGACAAATAAACTTTGATTTGATTTGATAGACTACCCAAACATACAACATTATGCACGCTTGACTGTAAATCGCTTTGGGTTAAAGTGCTAAATGTCACATTATATATATATATGTATCTTGGCACACAAGACTTTTCACCATGCTGAAGCAGTAAATCGGTACTCCATCTCCTCTGTAACTGTTGGTAACGATCTGACTACAGTAAAACCCACTGACCAAGAATGTGAATTTAGAGAATTCTTTCCATCTGGTCTTTTAACATTAAACATGACGTTAGCCTGTCGACTCCACACTCTGCCGATGAGACACATTCACCACAACATGACGTTACGCTGTCGACCCCACACTCTGCCGATGAGACACATTCACCACAACATGATGTTACCCTGTCGACCCCACACTCTGCCGATGAGACACATTCACCACGTTACAACATGACGTTACGCTGTCGACCCCACACTCTGCCGATGAGACACATTCACCACAACATGATGTTACCCTGTCGACCCCACACTGCCGATGAGACACATTCACCACATGACGTTACCCTGTCGACCCCACACTCTGCCGATGAGACACATTCACCACAACATGACGTTACCCTGTCGACCCCACACTCTGCCGATGAGACACATTCACCACAACATGATGTTACCCTGTCGACCCAAAACTCTGCCGATGAGACACATTCACCACGTTACAACATGACGTTACCCTGTCGACCCCACACTCTGCCGATGAGACACATTCACCACGTTACAACATGATGTTACCCTGTCGACCCCACACTCTGCCGATGAGACACATTCACTACAACATGACGTTACCCTGTCGACCCCACACTCTGCCGATGAGACACATTCACCACGTTACAACATGACGTTACCCTGTCGACCCCACACTCTGCCGATGAGACACATTCACCACGTTACAACATGATGTTACCCTGTCGACCCCACACTCTGCCGATGAGACACATTCACCACGTTACAACATGACGTTAGCCTGTCGACTCCACACTCTGCCGATGAGACACATTCACCACAACATGATGTTACCCTGTCGACCCCACACTGCCGATGAGACACATTCACCACATGACGTTACCCCGTCGACCCCACACTCTGCCGATGAGACACATTCACCACGTTACAACATGATGTTACCCTGTCGACCCCAAACTCTGCCGATGACCCAAATTCACCACGTTACAACATGACGTTAGCCTGTCGACCCCACACTCTGCCGATGAGACACATTCACCACGTTACAACATGACGTTACCCTGTCGACCCCACACTCTGCCGATGAGACACATTCACCACATTACAACATGACGTTACCCTGTGGACCCCACACTCTGCCGATGAGACACATTCACCACAACATGACGTTACCCTGTCGACCCCACACTCTGCCGATGAGGCACATTCACCACAACATGACGTTAGCCTGTCGACCCCACACTCTGCCGATGAGACACATTCACCACGTTACAACATGATGTTACCCTGTTGACCCCACACTCTGCCGATGAGACACATTCACCACAACATGACGTTACTCTGTCGACCCCACACTCTGCCGATGAGACACATTCACCACGTTACAACATGACGTTACCCTGTCGACCCCACACTCTGCCGATGAGACACATTCACCACAACATGACGTTACCCTGTCGACCCCACACTCTGCCGATGAGACACATTCACCACGTTACAACATTACGTTACCCTGTGGACCCCACACTCTGCCGATGAGACACATTCACCACGTTACAACATGACGTTACGCTGTCGACCCCACACTCTGCCGATGAGACACATTCACCACAACATGACGTTACCCTGTCGACCCCACACTCTGCCGATGAGACACATTCACCACGTTACAACATGACGTTACGCTGTCGACCCCACACTCTGCCGATGAGACACATTCACCACAACATGATGTTACCCTGTCGACCCCACACTCTGCCGATGAGACACATTCACCACGTTACAACATGAAGTTACCCTGTCGACCCCACACTCTGCCGATGAGACACATTCACCACGTTACAACATGACGTTACCCTGTCGACCCCACACTCTGCCGATGAGACACATTCACCACGTTACAACATGATGTTACCCTGTCGACCCCACACTCTGCCGATGAGACACATTCACCACAACATGACGTTACTCTGTCGACCCCACACTCTGCCGATGAGACACATTCACCACGTTACAACATGACGTTACCGTGTCGACCCCACACTCTGCCGATGAGACACATTCACCACGTTACAACATGACGTTACGCTGTCGACCCCACACTCTGCCGATGAGACACATTCACCACGTTACAACATGACGTTACTCTATCGACCCCACACTCTGCCGATGAGACACATTCACCACAACATGACGTTACTCTGTCGACCCCACACTCTGCCGATGAGACACATTCACCACAACATGATGTTACCCTGTCGACCCCACACTGCCGATGAGACACATTCACCACATGACGTTACCCTGTCGACCCCACACTCTGCCGATGAGACACATTCACCACAACATGACGTTACCCTGTCGACCCAACACTCTGCCGATGAGACACATTCACCACAACATGATGTTACCCTGTCGACCCCACACTCTGCCGATGAGACACATTCACCACGTTACAACATGATGTTACCCTGTCGACCCCACACTCTGCCGATGACACAAATTCACCACGTTACAACATGACGTTAGCCTGTCGACCCCACACTCTGCCGATGAGACACATTCACCACGTTACAACATGACGTTAGCCTGTCGACCCCACACTCTGCCGATGAGACACATTCACCACATTACAACATGACGTTACCCTGTGGACCCCACACTCTGCCGATGAGACACATTCACCACAACATGACGTTACCCTGTCGACCCCACACTCTGCCGATGAGACACATTCACCACAACATGACGTTACCCTGTCGACCCCACACTCTGCCGATGAGACACATTCACCACAACATGACGTTACCCTGTCGACCCCACACTCTGCCGATGAGACACATTCACCACAACATGACGTTACCCTGTCGACCCCACACTCTGCCGATGAGACACATTCACCACAACATGACGTTACCCTGTCGACCCCACACTCTGCCGATGACACACATTCACCACAACATGACGTTACCCTGTCGACCCCACACTCTGCCGATGACACACATTCACCACAACATGACGTTACCCTGTCGACCCCACACTCTGCCGATGAGACACATTCACCACAACATGACGTTACCCTGTCGACCCCACACTCTGCCGATGAGACACATTCACCACAACATGACGTTACCCTGTCGACCCCACACTCTGCCGATGAGACACATTCACCACAACATGATGTTACCCTGTCGACCCCACACTCTGCCGATGAGACACATTCACCACAACATGATGTTACCCTGTCGACCCCACACTCTGCCGATGAGACACATTCACCACAACATGACGTTACCCTGTCGACCCCACACTCTGCCGATGAGACACATTCAGCACAACATGCCGTTACCCTGTCGACCCCACACTCTGCCGATGAGACACATTCACCACAACATGACGTTACCCTGTCGACCCCACACTCTGCCGATGAGACACATTCACCACAACATGACGTTACCCTGTCGACCCCACACTCTGCCGATGAGACACATTCACCACAACATGACGTTACCCTGTGGACCCCACACTCTGCCGATGAGACACATTCACCACGTTACAACATGATGTTACCCTGTCGACCCCACACTCTGCCGATGAGACACATTCACCACGTTACAACATGACGTTACCCTGTCGACCCCACACTCTGCCGATGAGACACATTCACCACAACATGACGTTACCCTGTCGACCCCACACTCTGCCGATGAGACACATTCACCACAACATGACGTTACCCTGTCGACCCCACACTCTGCCGATGAGGGAGTGAGAAACACATTCACACATGCAGAACACGTTGATACAGCATTACACAGGCACCCAGGACTGATTATTACACAGGCACCCAGGACTGATTATTACACAGGCACCCAGGACTGATTATTACACAGGCACCCAGGACTGATTATTACACAGGCACCCAGGACTGATTATTACACAGGCATCCAGGACTGATTATTACACAGGCACCCAGGACTGATTATTACACAGGCACCCAGGACTGATTATTACATAGGCACCCAGGACTGATTATTACACAGGCACCCAGGACTGATTATTACACAGGCACCCAGGACTGATTATTACACAGGCACCCAGGACTGATTATTACACAGGCACCCAGGACGGATTATTACACAGGCACCCAGGACTGATTATTACACAGGCACCCAGGACTGATTATTACACAGGCACCCAGGACTGATTATTACACAGGCACCCAGGACTGATTATTTCACAGGCACCCAGGACTGATTATTTCAACAACTGTAGGTTAGTGGGTTCACAGCATAACCCATGCCAACCTCAGAGTGTAGGGTTAGAGGGTTCACAGCATAACTCATGCCAACCTCAGAGTGTAAGGTTAGAGGGTTCACAGCATAACCCATGCCAACCTCAGAGTGTAAGGTTAGAGGGTTCACATCATAACCCATGCCAATCCCAGAGTGTAAGGTTAGAGGGTTCACAGCATAACCCATGCCAACCTCAGAGTGTAGGGTTAGAGGGTTCACAGCATAACTCATGCCAACCTCAGAGTGTAAGGTTAGAGGGTTCACAGCATAACCCATGCCAACCTCAGAGTGTAAGGTTAGAGGGTTCACAGCATAACCCATGCCAACCTCAGAGTTTAAGGTTAGAGGGTTCACAGCATATCCCATGCCAATCCCAGAGTGTAAGGTTAGAGGGTTCACAGCATAACCCATGCCAACCTCAGAGTGTAAGGTTAGAGGGTTCACAGCATAACCCATGCCAACCTCAGAGTGTAAGGGTAGAGGGTTCACAGCATAACCCATGCCAATCCCAGAGTGTAAGGTTAGAGGGTTCACAGCATATCCCATGCCAACCTCAGAGTGTAAGGTTAGAGGGTTCACAGCATAACCCATGCCAACCTCAGAGTGTAAGGTTAGAGGGTTCACAGCATATCCCATGCCAACCTCAGAGTGTAAGGTTAGAGGGTTCACAGCATATCCCATGCCAATCCCAGAGTGTAAGGTTAGAGGGTTCACAGCATAACCCATGCCAACCTCAGAGTGTAAGGTTAGAGGGTTCACAGCATAACCCATGCCAACCTCAGAGTGTAAGGGTAGAGGGTTCACAGCATAACCCATGCCAATCCCAGAGTGTAAGGTTAGAGGGTTCACAGCATAACCCATGCCAACCTCAGAGTGTAGGGTTAGAGGGTTCACAGCATAACCCATGCCAACCTCAGAGTGTAAGGTTAGAGGGTTCACAGCATAACCCATGCCAAACTCAGAGTGTAAGGGTAGAGGGTTCACAGCATAACCCATGCCAACCTCAGAGTGTAGGGTTAGAGGGTTCACAGCATAACCCATGCCAACCTCAGAGTGTAAGGTTAGAGGGTTCACAGCATAACCCATGCCAACCTCAGAGTGTAAGGCTGGAGGGTTCACAGCATAACCCATGCCAACCTCAGAGTGTAAGGTTAGAGGGTTCACAGCATAACCCATGCCAACCTCAGAGTGTAAGGTTAGAGGGTTCACAGCATAACCCATGCCAAACTCAGAGTGTAAGGGTAGAGGGTTCACAGCATAACCCATGCCAACCTCACAGTGTAGGGTTAGAGGGTTCACAGCATAACCCATGCCAACCTCAGAGTGTAAGGTTAGAGGGTTCACAGCATAACCCATGCCAACCTCAGAGTGTAAGGCTGGAGGGTTCACAGCATAACCCATGCCAACCTCAGAGTGTAAGGTTCGAGGGTTCACAGCATAACCCATGCCAACCTCAGAGTGTAAGGTAAGAGGGTTCACAGCATAACCCATGCCAACCTCAGAGTGTAAGGGTAGAGGGTTCACAGCATAACCCATGCCAATCTCAGAGTGTAAGGTAAGAGGGTTCACAGCATAACCCATGCCAACCTCAGAGTGTAAGGTTAGAGGGTTCACAGCATAACCCATGCCAACCTCAGAGTGTAAGGGTAGAGGGTTCACAGCATAACCCATGCCAACCTCAGAGTGTAAGGGTAGAGGGTTCACAGCATAACCCATGCCAACCTCAGAGTGTAAGGTTAGAGGGTTCACAGCATAACCCATGCCAATCTCAGAGTGTAAGGTAAGAGTGTTCACAGCATAACCCATGCCAACCTCAGAGTGTAAGGTTAGAGGGTTCACAGCATATCCCATGCCAACCTCAGAGTGTAAGGTTAGAGGGTTCACAGCATAACCCATGCCAACCTCAGAGTGTAAGGCTGGAGGGTTCACAGCATAACCCATGCCAACCTCAGAGTGTAAGGTTAGAGGGTTCACAGCATAACCCATGCCAACCTCAGAGTGTAAGGGTAGAGGGTTCACAGCATAACCCATGCCAATCCCAGAGTGTAAGGTTAGAGGGTTCACAGCATAACCCATGCCAACCTCAGAGTGTAGGGTTAGAGGGTTCACAGCATAACCCATGCCAACCTCAGAGTGTAAGGTTAGAGGGTTCACAGCATAACCCATGCCAAACTCAGAGTGTAAGGGTAGAGGGTTCACAGCATAACCCATGCCAACCTCAGAGTGTAGGGTTAGAGGGTTCACAGCATAACCCATGCCAACCTCAGAGTGTAAGGTTAGAGGGTTCACAGCATAACCCATGCCAACCTCAGAGTGTAAGGCTGGAGGGTTCACAGCATAACCCATGCCAACCTCAGAGTGTAAGGTTAGAGGGTTCACAGCATAACCCATGCCAACCTCAGAGTGTAAGGTTAGAGGGTTCACAGCATAACCCATGCCAAACTCAGAGTGTAAGGGTAGAGGGTTCACAGCATAACCCATGCCAACCTCACAGTGTAGGGTTAGAGGGTTCACAGCATAACCCATGCCAACCTCAGAGTGTAAGGTTAGAGGGTTCACAGCATAACCCATGCCAACCTCAGAGTGTAAGGCTGGAGGGTTCACAGCATAACCCATGCCAACCTCAGAGTGTAAGGTTCGAGGGTTCACAGCATAACCCATGCCAACCTCAGAGTGTAAGGTAAGAGGGTTCACAGCATAACCCATGCCAACCTCAGAGTGTAAGGGTAGAGGGTTCACAGCATAACCCATGCCAATCTCAGAGTGTAAGGTAAGAGGGTTCACAGCATAACCCATGCCAACCTCAGAGTGTAAGGTTAGAGGGTTCACAGCATATCCCATGCCAACCTCAGAGTGTAAGGGTAGAGGGTTCACAGCATAACCCATGCCAACCTCAGAGTGTAAGGGTAGAGGGTTCACAGCATAACCCATGCCAACCTCAGAGTGTAAGGTTAGAGGGTTCACAGCATAACCCATGCCAATCTCAGAGTGTAAGGTAAGAGGGTTCACAGCATAACCCATGCCAACCTCAGAGTGTAAGGTTAGAGGGTTCACAGCATATCCCATGCCAACCTCAGAGTGTAAGGTTAGAGGGTTCACAGCATAACCCATGCCAACCTCAGAGTGTAAGGCTGGAGGGTTCACAGCATAACCCATGCCAACCTCAGAGTGTAAGGTTAGAGGGTTCACAGCATAACCCATGCCAACCTCAGAGTGTAAGGTAAGAGGGTTCACAGCATAACCCATGCCAACCTCAGAGTGTAAGGGTAGAGGGTTCACAGCATAACCCATGCCAACCTCAGAGTGTAAGGCTGGAGGGTTCACAGCATAACCCATGCCAACCTCAGAGTGTTGGTCATTCCCACATACTTCTGTACGGCAGTCTGTCCTGGGTTCAAATACTATCCCAAAAATATTTTATTGTACCCATATTGCCAATCAAGCTCAGCCAAAATATGTTTTTATTATTTTCAAAGTCTGATCGTTACATCCAGTGATTTTTAGCGGTGCTGTAGCTATGTAGCGATGTTCCTGTGTCGCTTTCCCTTTTACCTGTCAGTCTGTCTAATTCTCTCAGAAGACTTCTCAGTGTTTTCCATTATATCACAGTTGGCTGTGGGGTTCAGAGTCGTTATTTTCCAGGGGCTCCGCTTCCCTGAGAGACCAAGTTGGGGTGGGGAGAGAGATTGAGGGAAACTCAGGGCCAACCAGGAGAGAGAGTAGACAAGTATACCCACAATCCAGTGCGTATAGCAAACACATGTGGGGGTCTGCTCTCACCTGACCGGCAGCAAAGACCAGAGGAATTTGGTAATACTCTCTCTCTCTCTCTCTAAAAAAAATGTAACTCTGTGTCTCTCTCCTTCCCCTCTATCTCAAGCTCTCTTTCTCTCAAAAATGCAACTCTCTGTCTCTCTCTTCCCCTCTATCTCAAGCTCTCTTTCTCTCAACCTTCATATATGACATTCCTTTTTCGACATTCATCCACTTCACAATCCAGTTGATTCTAGGTGGCCCTATAAGTTATAGAGACTGTAATGTCCTCAGGCATGGCTAGTTTAAACAGCCAGACTGAGGGAATTATCAGGCAAAACAGTGCCATGGTTCAGAATGCTCCCCAGACGTCAGTGGAACTTCTCCTCACTGCAATGTGCAAGACAGATGTCTGCTTGTCTGTCTGTCTACTGGCTCTGTACTGTAGACGCAGACTGTCCCTGTCTGTCTGTCTGTCTGTCTGTCTGTCTGTCTGTCTGTCTGTCTGTCTGTCTGTCTGTCTGTCTATCTGTCTGTCTGTCTACTGGCTCTGTACTGTAGACCCAGACTGTCCCTGTCTGTCTGTCTCTGTCTGTCTGTCTGTCTGTCTGTCTGTCTGTCTGTCTGTACTGTAGACTTCCTGTCTTTCCGTCTTTTCAAACAGATGTTGAGTTGAAAGATTACACTGCAATATAACAACACCAGTTACTAAGCATCTGAAATGAGCATCTGAAATGATTGCAGGTCTTATTGCATTGACATAACGTACAGATAGTAGCTTCACAATCATGATTTTGGCTGCATCTGAAATTGCACCCTATTCACTATATGGTGCACTACTTTGACCAGGGCCCTATGACACAGGCTTGGTGTCTGCAGGACTTTATTTGTTTTTAATCATGGACTGTATATTCTCAATAAGGTCTGCCTGGTCCAAGATCCTGTCTTGTTGTTGGCTGATCTCCCTGTGTCTGCTCTCGGCCATGACGGTAGCCAAGCAGGACCTCTCGCTATGCTCTCTCCAAAAACACAGGAATCAGCCTAGATCTTTCACAGATACGGGGGCTTCAGGGGCTAGGGAGAGATCATCAGCACACATCTTCACAGATACGGGGGCTTCGGGGGCTAGGGAGAGATCATCAGCATGAATCCTTCATAGATACAGGGCTTTGAAACTAGGGAGAGATCATTAGCATACATCCTTCACAGATACGGGGCTACAGGGGCTAGGGAGAGATCATCAGCACACATCCTTCACAGATACAGGGCTACAGGAGCTAGGGAGAGATCATCAGAATACATCCTTCACAGATACAGGGCTACAGGAGCTAGGGAGAGATCATCAGCACACATCCTTCACAGATACGGGGCTTCAGGAACTAGGGAGAGATCATGAGAATACATCCTTCACAGATACAGGGCTACAGGAGCTAGGGAGAGATCATAATATACAGTAGCCAAAGAGAGAGAGTTCATGACACAGAAAGCCAACAGTCTTGTGTACCGTTATGTTTAAACTCAGCTCAAGAAATTGGATCAAATCGTGAGACATTTATTTTTCATGCGAATATTCTGATTGGTTGAGGTTGAGTTGTTAATCCGCTGTTCCTTAAAAAAAAATTGTACGATTATTTTAAATATTATTTTTTACAATACAGACCATACACACATACAGTGCCTTGCGAAAGTATTCGGCCCCCTTGAACTTTGCGACCTTTTGCCACATGTCAGGCTTCAAACATAAAGATATAAAACTGTATTTTTTTGTGAAGAATCAACAACAAGTGGGACACAATCATGAAGTGGAACGACATTTATTGGATATTTCAAACTTTTTTAACAAATCAAAAACTGAAAAATTGGGCGTGCAAAATGATTCAATGACAGCATTCAAATGCACACAAATATGAACAATGTCACACCTATCCAGAATCCCCTGCTCACACCCTTATCTCCAGCGCCTGCATCACTCTCCACCTCGTGGTTTCAAACAGCATCATTTTTAATTTTGCTCCGTCGCCCACACGCACTTTCAACATTTAGTACATGTTTTTTTTTTTTTCAAAATGATTGACGAGAAAAGAATGCCATGTCTTGAAATATGCAAACAGATTCAAATTTAACATTTACATTGTGGAACTAACTTCTACTTCTGACAGCCAACTTTTGAACTGTACCCCATAACTTTTGGACTTGGTAGCATTCCCAGAAGGCACAGATTATTGAGTTACTGTTAGATTTAGGGGGGCAGTGAGTTTACAATATTGGTCAGGTACAATGCTTTGGGAAAGCATTCAGACCCCATTACTCTTTTCCCACATGTTGTTACGTTACAGCCTAATTCTAAAATGTATTTAATATTTTTTTTCCCATCATCAGTCTACACACTCCATAATAACAAAGCAAAAACTGCTTTTTAGACATTTTTGCAAGTGTATTAAAAATAAAATACAGATATACCTTATTTACAGAAGTATTCAGACCCTTTGCTATGAGACTCGAAATTGAGCTCAGGTGCATCCTGTTTCTATTGATCATCCTTGAGATGTTTCTACAACTTGATTGGAGTCCACCTGTGGTAAATTCAATTGATTGGACATGATTTGGAAAGGCACACACCCGTCTATATAAAGTCTCACAGTTGACAGTTCATGTCAGAGCAAAAACCAAGCCACGAGGTTGAAGGAATTGACAACCGTAGAGCTCCGAGACAGGATTATGTCGATGTACAGATCTGGGGAAGTGTACCAAACAATTTCTGCAGCCAAAACAGCCAAAACACAGTGGCCTCCATCATTCTTAAATGGGAAGAAGTTTGGAAACAACAAGAATCTTCCTAGAGCTGGCCGCCCGGCTAAACTGAGCAATCGGGGGGGAAGGGCCTTGGTTAGGGAGGTGACCAAGACCCTGATGGTCACGCTGACATAGTTTCAGAGTTCCTCTGCGGAGATGGGAGAAGCTTCCAGAAGGACAACCATCTCTGCAACTCTCCACCATTCAGGGCTGAATGGTAGAGGGGCCAGACGGAAGCTTCTCCTCAGTAAAAAAGCACATGACAGCCCTCTGGGAGTTTGCCAAAGGGCACCTTAAGGACTTTCAGACCATGAGAAATTAGATTCTCTGGCCTAATGAAACCAAGATTAAACTGTTTGGCCTGAATGCCAAGCGTCACATCTGGAGGAAACCTTGCACCATCCCTATGGTGAAGCATGGTGGTGGCAGCATCCTGCTGTGGGGATGTTTTTAGCGGGATGGACTGGGAGATGACTGAGCAAAGTACAGAGAGATCCTTGATGAAAACCTCCTCTAGAGAGCTCAGGACAACAGACTGAAGCAAAGGTTCACCTTCCAACAGCACAACGACCCTAAGCACAGAGCCAAGATAACATAGAAGGGGCTTCGGGACAAGTTTCTGAATGTCCTTGAGTGGCCCATGCAGAGCCCAGACTTGAACCTAATTGAACATTTCTGGAGAGACCTGAAAATAGCTGTGCAGCGACGCTCCCCATCCAACCTGACAGAGCTTGAGAGGATCTGCAGAGAAGAATGGGAGAAACTCCCCAAATACAGATGTGCCAAGCTTGTAGTGCCATACCAAAGAAGACTCAAGGCTGTAATCGCTGCCAAAGGTGCTTCAACAAAGTGCTGAGTAAAGAGTCTGAATACTTATGTAACATGATATTTCAATACTTGAAATCTTTAGTTTTTTGCATTGTTGTTTTCAATTTCTTTGTCTTCCTCTTTTTTTCTCTTTTGTTCATTTTGTTGGTTGTTGGTTCAGTGGGGGTCAGGGGAGTTATTTTATTTTTAATGTGTTGGAGTGGGGGTTCTCAGATGGTTGAGGGGAACCTGTGGTGGGGGATCTTGGAGGGCTGGTGGTCTGGCGGTTGGATGCTTGGGCTGGTGGCTGATGGGTCGCTGCTCAGGGTCCCCGTTTTTTACATTGTGGGAAATCCTAAATGTAGGATATATCCATTCATACATTTTTATACATTTGCAAATTTTTCATAAAATCTGTTTTTGCTTTGTCATTATGGGGTATTGTGTGCAGGTTGATGAGGAGAAAATAGTTTTAAGAATAAGGCTGTAACGTAACAAAATGTAGAAAAAGTCAAGGGGTCTAAATACTTCCCGAATGCACTGTATATCAGGAGATCATCTGCAAATAAGTTTAGTTCATATTCATGTTTAGCAATCCTGATGCCTGTTAGATTTGAGTCCTGTCTAATTCTTTCTGCAAGCAGTTCAATTGCCAGTGCAAACCAGAGTGGAGAGAGAGGACAACCCTGTCTTGTGCCCCGTTCAAGATTGATTTCATCAGATAATGTATTATTTGTGTACATTTTTGCTTTAGGACATTTATATAATATATTATGTATTAAATGTATTATTTCATCTGGAAAGTTGAATGCCATCCAAGGCGGTCAAAAGCCTTTTCAGTATCAACAGTATTTATTTATAAATCCATATCTTGTTATTTAGCGTACTGTGTTAAATTGAAACATGTTCTTGTAATTGTTTGTAAGTGTCTATTTTTAATAAACCCTGTTTGATTGATATGTATCAAGTCCGGTAAGACTGTTGCCATTCTTTTGCTTATGAGCGTTGTTTTAATTTTATTGTCACAATATATTAAACGTTTGAGTCTCTAATTAGCATAGGGACTCTCCCGATTAAATTTTGAACTTTGAACTTTTGCAGAGTATGAGATTATCATTTCCCTAATGCTTTAAAAACATCCCAGATTATATCAGGGGGTCGGTTTTACTTTGTCCTTAAGTCTACATTTGTAATCTTAATGGATTGTATTTAGTTAATTTACGTATTTACTATTTCTCAATCGCTTCGGCCCCAAAAAAATATTCACTGATTTTGAAGGTAGGCCTTGAAATACATCCACAGGTACACCTCCAATTCACTCAAATTATGTCAATTAGCCTATCAGAAGCTTCTAGCCATGACACAATTTTCTGGAATTTTCCAAGCTGTGTAAAGGCATAGGCAACATAGTGTATGTAAACTTCTGACCCACTGGCATTGTGATACAGTGAATTACAAGTGAAATAATCTGTCTGTAAACAATTGTTGTAAAAATGACTTGTGTCATGCACAAAGTAGATGTTCTAACTGACTTGCCAAAACTATTTTTTTGTTTGTTATCAAGAAATTTGTGGAGTGGTTGAAAAACGAGTTTAAATGACTCCAACATAAGTGTATGTAAACTTCCGACTTCATATGTACATGTATGTCTGACAGAATTTCACTGAGAATCAACTCATCAGTTTTGATCAGCCATGTGCATGTAATTGTAGACAAACGTATTTGCTCTTTCGCACACGTGCAGTTTTCTTAAATTGAACAAGAAACTAATTGTTCTGAGATTTGAACTTATTGGTTTGAAAAAAAAAATTAGCATTCGAGAATTGAGAAAAACTGTTGTGCATTTCTGGTCTTGAAGATGCTCTCTGTTTGTTCCCCTGTCGTGAAGTGTATTTTCTGTTGGTGTAATTAAGCATAATACCAGAGAATCATTACAAAAAATGTTTCCCCACAGTACATTGTTGACTTTTTTGTGACTCGTTTCAGGAAACTAGGCATATGTCTCAATTCACGACATCACAGGAGAGGCATTTGAAAGTTTATTTGTATTTATTTTTTTATCCAAATGCGTTTTATGGCAGAAATGCCTTCTGGAACATTTGAACTTTTATGTTCCTTAAATAGCCATGATTGCCTGAAATAATGAATGGCCTGGACATGCCGATTAGTTTCCGATTGGTCGGCCATGTAGCATGCTTCTGTCTATAAAATGAGCTGCTCGTTATATATGTATTCTTTCTACTGCAGTTTTTTTCCAGAAACATATGACGTTAGTCATGGAGAACTGCAATGTGTTGCTGCTGCTCACAATAACATTGCAGCCCTGAACTATCGACAAAGGTCAGTGGGAAAATTGACTACTTTCTGGAGGGCGATTCTTATGGCATTGCTTGCGGTCAGTGTGAACCAGAGTTGTACAAACAAAACGGAAACTACACAGGATGTCTTTTTTATAGAAAAGGGGTTGTAGACTGCTGTGAATCATTCATCCATGGGTAAGAGTCTAGATACCGTTTCAGATATTGATATGTTTCTAATTTTGTCAGAAAGTTGTTTTCATTGCAAGTTAAAGTTTGCTGTTAGCTAAATAGCTAGCGTTAGGTGGCTGGCTCTCTAGCTAACATTATTTGTATGATCTGTGTAGTAGTATTATCTCAGAAAGCTATTTACATTGCTAGGTATAGCCTAATGTTAGCTAGCTAACTAGATAACATTGAACCTACTTGGTTAACTTTAGCTAGCTATGACAATCAGTTTGTATTGCTAGTACTTTATGGATTGGGATTATGGTTCATTGTTTAGTTAGCTAGCTGGCTACATGTCTAAACAAAAGACCCCAAGTTAAAAGCGTACTGTTAGCTAGCTAGCTGACGTTAAGTGGCTGGCTTGTTAGCTAACATTATGTGTATGATCTGTGTAGTGATATTATTGCATTGCTAGTTATAGCCTAATGTACATTAGAGTGTCTAGTTTGAGAAACAGACACCTCACAAGTCCTCAACTGGCAGCTTCATTCTATATTATCCGCAAAACACTAGTCTCTACGTCAACACTGAAGAGGCGACTCTGGGATGCTGACCTTCTAGGCAGAGTTCCTCAGTCCAGTCTCAATGTCAACAGTGAAGAGGAGACTCCAGGATGCTGACCTTCTAGGCAGAGTTCCTCTGTCCAGTCTCAACGTCAACAGTGAAGAGGAGACTCCGGGATGCTGACCTTCTAGGCAGAGTTCCTCTGTCCAGTCGCTACGTCAACAGTGAAGAGGCGACTCCGGGATGCTGGCCTTCTAGGGAGAGTTCCTCTCTCCAGTGTCTGTGCTCTTTAGCCCATCTTAATCTTTTATTTTTATTGGCCAGTCTGAGATATGGCTTTTTCCTTGCAACTCTGCCTAGAAGGCCAGCATCCGGAGTTGCCGTTGAGACGGGTGTTTTGTCGGTACTATTTAATGAAACTGCCAGTTGAGGACTTAAGAGGTGTCTGTTTCTCAAACTAGACACCCTAATGTACTTGTCCTCTTGCTCAGTTGTGGACTGGGGCCTCCCACTCTGCTTTCTATTCTGGTTAGAGCCAGATACATTTCTTCACCAACTACAGTTGGGGAAACATGTGTGGACCTGAATTGTGACAACTGCAGTGGCCAAAACAAGAACGAGTTTGTGTTCTGGTATTGTGCCTGGCGGACCTTGCACAAGCTCCACCACAGTTTGGACATTCACTTCCTGATCACAGGCCACACCAAGTTTGCCCCCGACTAGTGCTTCGGCCTCATCAGGTAGCGCTTCAGAAAGACCAGAGTGAACACTTTGTCTGAGATTGCTGGTGTTGTGAAGAACATCACTGTGACAGGGGTCAACGTCCCACAGCTGGTTGGACTGGAGGATGGTACGCTGCTGGTGGAAAGTTATGGCTGGCAACAACACCTGACTCGGTACTTCAGACCGCTGCCTCATATCAAGCAGTACCAGCACTTCAGGTGAACATTTTCATTGCATTGTATGAGGTTATTTTTCTTATCTAATCTTGGGAGGTGAATTGATGTTATGCAATGTTGTAATGTCATATTGTTGTTTGTTATTTCCTGTTTTACAGTTTCAGCTGCTGAGCAACATTGACATCCTTCCTCCCATAAATGGTCTGCCTGTACAAGCACCAGCTGGACTGGACACATTTAGACAAACTTATATTTTTGAGAAGATCCGGGAGTATTGCGACGAAGAGGCTATGGACATCACATGCCTGGCACAAAAGTCAAGGGCAGGACAGAAATAGCCTCTCCGAATATAGATTCCCTTGTACATTCGTGGTTCGGACGGACCAGTTCATCACTGGGGGAGAGTTCCCAGTCATCAGCACTATCTGCAGTGCCTCTCTGACAGACCAGTTCATCGCTGGGGGAGAGTTCCCAGTCATCAGCACTATCTGCAGTGCCTCTCTGACAGACCAGTTCATCGCTGGGGGAGAGTTCCCAGTCATCAACACTATCTGTTCACATGCCTCTCTGACAGACCAGTTCATCGCTGGGGGAGAGATCCCAGTCATCAACACTATCTGTTCACATGCCTCTCTGACAGACCAGTTCATCGCTGGGGG
The DNA here is from genome assembly GCF_045791955.1 of Oncorhynchus clarkii lewisi. Lineage (NCBI taxonomy): Eukaryota > Metazoa > Chordata > Actinopteri > Salmoniformes > Salmonidae > Oncorhynchus > Oncorhynchus clarkii. Next base: position 5,416,982 of record NC_092166.1, on the reverse strand, counting down.
AGAGTTCCCAGTCATCAACACTATCTGTTCACATGAATCTCTGACAGACCAGTTCATCGCTGGGGAGAGTTCCCAGTCATCAGCACTATCTGTTCACATGCCTCTCTGACAGACCAGTTCATCGCTGGGGGAGAGTTCCCAGTCATCAGCACTATCTGTTCACATGACTCTCTGACAGACCAGTTCATCGCTGGGGGAGAGTTCCCAGTCATCAACACTATCTGTTCACATGCCTCTCTGACAGACCAGTTCATCGCTGGGGGAGAGATCCCAGTCATCAACACTATCTGTTCACATGCCTCTCTGACAGACCAGTTCATCGCTGGGGGAGAGTTCCCAGTCATCAACACTATCTGTTCACATGACTCTCTGACAGACCAGTTCATCGCTGGGGAGAGTTCCCAGTCATCAGCACTATCTGTTCACATGCCTCTCTGACAGACCAGTTCATCGCTGGGGGAGAGTTCCCAGTCATCAGCACTATCTGTTCACATGACTCTCTGACAGACCAGTTCATCGCTGAGTTCCCAGTCATCAGCACTATCTGTTCACATGACTCTCTGACAGACCAGTTAATCGCTGAGTTCCCAGTCATCAGCACTATCTGTTCACATGACTCTCTGACAGACCAGTTCATCGCTGAGTTCCCAGTCATCAGCACTATCTGTTCACATGACTCTCTGACAGACCAGTTCATCGCTGAGTTCCCAGTCATCAGTCATGTTCACATGACTCTCTGCTAACATACACACCATACGTTGCTGCTACTATTATTTTTTTATCCTGCTGCTCAGCCGCTTTACCCCTGATTGTATGTACATAACTAACTCATCTATCACCAGTATCACTGATATGGTTATTGATATTGTTCTACTACATACTACATAACTACCTCATCTATCACCAGTATCACTGATATGGTTATTGATATTGTTCTACTACATACTACATAACTAACTCATCTATCACCAGTATCACTGATATGGTTATTGATATTGTTCTACTACATACTACATAACTACCTCATCTATCACCAGTATCACTGATATGGTTATTGATATTGTTCTACTACATACTACATAACTACCTCATCTATCACCAGTATCACTGATATGGTTATTGATATTGTTCTACTACATACTACATAACTACCTCATCTATCACCAGTATCACTGATATGGTTATTGATATTGTTCTACTACATACTACATAACTACCTCATCTATCACCAGTATCACTGATATGGTTATTGATATTGTTCTACTACATACTACATAACTACCTCATCTATCACTCTCCCAAGATGGCATAGCAGTTCAGACGTATTTTTGTCCTCGTCCTGTCGTGTCCCGTATATATATATATTTACAACTTTTTTTTTTCCACATACATTTTTAATTTTCCAAAAACTCATCTTCAGAACACTCTCCTGCAATCCGTTTCACCAATTTATATTTATATAAAAAAGTATTATTTACCTCAGATCTGTGATCCTCCGAGAGGCTAGCCAGAAATTAGCCAGAAGCTAGCCGGGAGCTAGCCAGAAGCTGGTCCAGAAGCTACTCTGAAGCTGGTTCAGGGGCTAGTTCAGAAGCTAGTTAGCTTATTTACTGGCTAATCGTTGGTACTCAGCTGACCACGGTTTGTGGTCATCGGCTGTCCTTTGGCTCGAGAATCTATCGCCAGTTTTGTACGGCGCGGTGCAGCGCAGCGCGGCTCGGAGCGGAACATATCGGACCAATTTTTCTCTCCATGTCCCTGGATTTCGGCCGCTGGCTCTGGACGTCCATGCCTGGATCTCGCAGCTAGCTAGCTGCTATCCGTGTGACTATCGGCTTTCGTCGATTCCGGAGCTAACATCAATTGTTCCGGAGCTAGCCAGCTGAAGAGTTCCATCATTCGCTCCTGGGCTGCAGTCACCTATCCGGACCCGTTTTGCTGCCTACGCGGAGCCCCACCGGGCCTTCACGGCTAGACTGCCGACGTTGTCTACCCGAGGGAACTGTCCGGCTGGCTCCTCCGGCGCAATGTTGCCTGGGCGCTCATCTGCGGCCTGCTAGCCGTTGGCTATCTTATCGGCTGCTATCTGAATAGACAATCGGACAATTTTTATTTTATTTTTTATTTATTGATTTATTTTTCTTCTTGGGCCTCTATAACTATATCTATTGTTTTTTTATTTTATTTTTGTTGTTGTTGTGTGATTTGGATTCATCCCCTCTACCACACGGAAACCCACTAATCTACTGACTGAATGCAAGAGTTTGGCTAATAACAGACCTCCATCTTATGCTAGCTTGCTCCTATGCTAGCTTGCTACCGATTTAGCTGTCTAAATCGCCGTGACCCCCAACCAACCTCTCCACTCACTGGACCCTTTTGATCACTTGACTGAGCATGCCTCTCCTTCATGTCAATATGCCTTGTCCATTGCTGTTCTGGTTAGTGTTTATTGGCTTATTTCACTGTAGAGCCTCTAGTCCTGCTCATTATACCTTATCCAACCTATTAGTTCCACCACCCACACATGCAATGACATCTCCTGGTTTCAATGATGTTTCTAGAGACAATATCTATCTCTTCATCACTCAATACCTAGGTTTACCTCCACTGTATTCACATCCTACCTTACCTTTGTCTGTACATTATACCTTGATGCTATTTTATCGCCCCCAGAAACCTCCTTTTACTCTCTGTTCCAGACGTTCTAAACGACCAATTCTTATTGCTTTTAGCCGCACCCTTATTCTACAACTACTCTGTTCATCTGGCAATGTAGAGGTGAATCCAGGCCCTGCAGTGCCTAGCTCCACTCCTATTCCCCAGGCGCTCTCTTTTGACGACTTCTGTAACCGTAATAGCCTTGGTTTCATGCATGTTAACATTAGAAGCCTCCTCCCTAAGTTTGTTCTATTCACTGCTTTAGCACACTCTGCCAACCCGGATGTTCTAGCTGTGTCTGAATCCTGGCTTAGGAAGACCACCAAAAATTCAGACATTTTAATTCCAAACTACAACATTTTCAGACAAGATAGAACTGCCAAAGGGGGCGGTGTTGCAATCTACTGCAAAGATAGCATGCAGAGTTCTGTCCTACTATCCAGGTCTGTACCCAAACAATTTGAACTTCTACTTTTAAAAACCCACCTCTCTAAAAACAAGTCTCTCACCGTTGCCGCCTGCTATAGACCACCCTCTACCCCCAGCTGTGCTCTGGACACCATATGTGAACTGATTGCCCCCCATCTATCTTCAGAGCTTGTGCTGCTAGGCGACCTAAATTGGAACATGCTTAACACCCCAGCCATCCTACAATCTAAACTTGATGCCCTCAACCTCACACAAATGATCAATGAACCTACCAGGTACCTCCCCAAAGCCTTAAACACGGGCACCCTCATAGATATCATCCTAACCAACTTGCCCTCTAAATACACCTCTGCTGTTTTCAACCAAGATCTCAGCGATCACTGCCTCATTGCCTGCATCCGTAATGGGTCAGCGGTCAAACAACCTCCATTCATCACTGTAAAACGCTCCCTGAAACACTTCAGCGAGCAGGCCTTTCTAATCGACCTGGCCGGGGTATCCTGGAAGGATATTGATCTCATCCCGTCAGTAGAGGATGCCTGGATATATTTTTTAAATGCCTTCCTAACCATCTTAAATAAACATGCCCCATTCAAGAAATTTAGAACCAGGAATAGATATAGCCCCTGGTTCTCCCCAGACCTGACTGCCCTTAACCAACAAAAAAACATCCTATGGCGTTCTGCATTAGCATCGAACAGCCCCCGTGATATGCAGCTGTTCAGGGAAGCTAGAAACCATTATACACAGGCAGTTAGAAAAGCCAAGGCTAGCTTTTTCAAGCAGAAATTTGCCTCCTGCAACACTAACTCAAAAAAGTTCTGGGACACTGTAAAGTCCATGGAGAATAAGAACCCCTCCTCCCAGCTTCCCACTGCACTGAAGATAGGAAACACTGTCACTACTGATAAATCCACCATAATTGAGAATTTCAATAAGCATTTTTCTACGGCTGGCCATGCTTTCCACCTGGCTACTCCTACCCCGGTCAACAGCACTGCACCCCCCACAACAACTCGCCCAAGCCTTCCCCATTTCTCCTTCTCCCAAATCTGCTCAGCTGATGTTCTGAATGAGCTGCAAAATCTGGACCCCTACAAATCAGCCAGGCTAGACAATCTGGACCCTTTCTTTCTAAAATTATCTGCCAAAATTGTTGCCACCCCTATTACTAGCCTGTTCAACCTCTCTTTCGTGTCGTCTGAGATTCCCAAAGATTGGAAAGCAGCTGCGGTCATCCCCCTCTTCAAAGGGGGTGACACTCTTGACCCAAACTGCTACAGACCTATATCTATCCTACCATGCCTTTCTAAGGTCTTCGAAAGCCAAGTCAACAAACAGATTACCGACCATTTCGAATCTCACCATACCTTCTCTGCTATGCAATCTGGTTTCAGAGCTGGTCATGGGTGCACCTCAGCCACGCTCAAGGTCCTAAATGATATCTTAACCGCCACCGATAAGAAACATTACTGTGCAGCCGTATTCATTGATCTGGCCAAGGCTTTCGACTCTGTCAATCACCACATCCTCATCGGCAGACTCGACAGCCTTGGTTTCTCAAATGATTGCCTCGCCTGGATCACCAACTACTTCTCTGATAGAGTTCAGTGTGTCAAATCGGAGGGTCTGCTGTCCGGACCTCTGGCAGTCTCTATGGGGGTGCCACAGGGTTCAATTCTTGGACCGACTCTCTTCTCTGTATACATCAATGAGGTCGCTCTTGCTGCTGGTGAGTCTCTGATCCACCTCTATGCAGACGACACCATTCTGTATACTTCTGGCCCTTCTTTGGATACTGTGTTAACAACCCTCCAGGCAAGCTTCAATGCCAACTCTCCTTCCGTGGCCTCCAATTGCTCTTAAATACAAGTAAAACTAAATGCATGCTCTTCAACCGATCGCTACCTGTACCTACCCGCCTGTCCAACATTACTACTCTGGACGGCTCCGACTTAGAATACGTGGACAACTACAAATACTTAGGTGTCTGGTTAGACTGTAAACTCTCCTTCCAGACCCATATCAAACATCTCCAATCCAAAGTTAAATCTAGAATTGGCTTCCTATTTCGCAACAAAGCATCCTTCACTCATGCTGCCAAACATACCCTTGTAAAACTGACCATCCTACCAATCCTCGACTTTGGCGATGTCATTTACAAAATAGCCTCCAATACCCTACTCAACAAATTGGATGCAGTCTATCACAGTGCAATCCGTTTTGTCACCAAAGCCCCATATACTACCCACCATTGTGACCTGTACGCTCTCGTTGGCTGGCCCTCGCTTCATACTCGTCGCCAAACCCACTGGCTCCATGTCATCTACAAGACCCTGCTAGGTAAAGTCCCCCCTTATCTCAGCTCGCTGGTCACCATTGCATCTCCCACCTGTAGCACACGCTCCAGCAGGTATATCTCTCTAGTCACCCCCAAAACCAATTCTTTCTTTGGCCGCCTCTCCTTCCAGTTCTCTGCTGCCAATGACTGGAACGAACTACAAAAATCTCTGAAACTGGAAACACTTATCTCCCTCACTAGCTTTAAGCACCAACTGTCAGAGCAGCTCACAGATTACTGCACCTGTACATAGCCCACCTATAATTTAGCCCAAACAACTACCTCTTTCCCTACTGTATTTTATTTATTTATTTATTTTGCTCCTTTGCACCCCCAATATTTTTTTTTCTACTTTGCACTTTCTCCCATTGCAAATCTACCATTCCAGTGTTTTACTTGCCATATTGTATCTACTTTGCCACCATGGCCTTTTTTTGCCTTTACCTCCCTTATCTCACCTCATTTGCTCACATCGTATATAGACTTGTTTATACTGTATTATTGACTGTATGTTTGTTTTACTCCAGGTGTAACTATGTGTCGTTGTATGTGTCGAACTGCTTTGCTTTATCTTGGCCAGGTCGCAATTGTAAATGAGAACTTGTTCTCAACTTGCCTACCTGGTTACTGATATGGTTATAGATATTGTTCTACTACATACGGTATATTATTTTGTTATTTCTCTACTGGCATTGACACTTTTTTATATACAGTGCCTTGCGAAAGTATTCGGCCCCCTTGAACTTTGCGACCTTTTGCCACATTTCAGGCTTCAAACATAAAGATATAAAACTGTATTTTTTTGTGAAGAATCAACAACAAGTGGGACACTATCATGAAGTGGAACGACATTTATTGGATTTTTCAAACTTTTTTAACAACTCAAAAACTGAAATATTGGGCGTGCAAAATTAAAACTCATTTTTCAACCACTCCACAAAATGCTTGTTAACAAACTATAGTTTTGGAAAGTCGGATAGGACATCTACTTTGTGCATGACACAAGTAATTTCTCCAATAATTGTTTACAGACAGATTATTTCACTTATAAGTCACTGTATCACAATTCCAGTTGGTCAGCAGTTTACATACACTAAGTTGACTGTGCCTTTAACCTCTCTTGGGTAGGGGGCAGTATTTTCACCTTCGGATGAAAAGTGTGCCCAAAGTAAACTGCCTGTTACTCAGGCCCAGAAGCTAGGATATGCATATAATTGGTAGATTTGGATAGAAAACACTTAAAATAATGTCTGAGTATAACAGAACTGATATGGCAGGCGATAACCTGAGAAGAATCAATCCAGGAAGTGGAATTATTTTCATGTGGCTGCTTTTCAACTCAATGCCTATAGATAATCCAATGGGTTAGGAATCAGATTGCAGTTCCTATGGCTTCCACTAGATGTCAACAGTCTTTAGACAAGGTTTCAGGCTTTTATTTTGAAAAACGACGAGTAAAAAGCCATTTTGGTCAGAGGACAGAGGAAGTATGCAGACCTGATTTTGCGCACTCCCGAGGGCGCGCCGTTTGTTATTTTTCCTTTCTATTGAAAACGGTATTGTTGGGTTGAAACATTATTGATTATAAAGACAATAAACAACCTCAATCTGTAAGGCGCAAATAGCTAAATGAGAGAGCAGCAGTGATTCACATCAATGCGCTCTGCAGATATCAATATTAAGTGATATCCGTATCGCCATAGACCACCAGTACTGTCATCCTTACCTCCTAGCGTTTATTCAAGTTGGATAATCTTTGGATGCCGACAGCAGTCGCACCATTGGAAGACATAGCTTGGACTGTAGCCTACAAAAGCCTACATTTGGTGTCATCATATGTTTTCTCTAACTGGTGGTCATCAGTTGATGTGTCATCATAGTGGTCTCTGATTGGTGGTCATCATTTGATGTGTCATCACAGTGGTCTCTAACTTGTGGTCAGACTCGCTCAGGTGGAACAAATTTAAACTTGAGCCTTTTTTTTCAATGCTGATTTGAATGTCATTGAGAAAATAGAGAAGTGTCAAAGATTTTTTTTCTTCTCAGAATCATCCCTTTCTGAATTTAAAAAGTAATCCTTGATGTAATCGGCTAGTTTTTCAAAAGTACCTGTAATCTGATTACAATTTAAAAGTAAAGTAAAGTAATAGATTACAGTTAACGGGTGTTTTGTAGTCCATTACATGTAACCCATTACATGTAATCCATTACTCCACATAACACCACAGATGTATCAAGTTTTGAGGGAGCGTGCAACTGGCACACTGACTGCCTGAATGTCTACCGGAGCTGTTGCCAGAGAATTGAATGTTAATTTCTCTACCTTAAGCCACCTCCAATGTTGTTTTTAGAGAATTTGGCATTACGTCCAACCGGCCTACAACTGCAGATCACGTGTATGGCGTCGTGTGAGCCGAGCAGATTGCTGATGTCAACATTGTGAACAGGTCAAGTATATGCTATGGACAACAAATACAATTGCATTCTATTGATGGACATTTTAATGCAGAGAGATATCGTGATGAGATCCTGAAGCCCATTGTCGTGCCATTCATCTGCCGCCATCACCTCATGTTTCAGCATGACAATGCACAGCCCCATGTTGCAAGGAACTGTACACAATTCCTGGATTCTGAAATTGTCACAGATCTTCCATGGCCTGCACACTCACCAGACATGTCACCCATTGATCATGTTTGGGATGCTCTGGATCGACGTGTACGACAGTGTGTTCCAGTTCCGACAATATCCAGCAACTTCGCACAGAGGACTGGAACAACATTCCACAGGCATAGCTTGAAGAGGACTGGAACAACATTCCACAGGCCACAATCAACAGCCTGATCAACTCTATGCAGAGGAGATATGTCTTGCTGCAAAAGGTAAATGGTGGTCACACCAGACACTAACTGGTTTTCCGATCCATGCCCCTACTTTCAGAAAAAGGTATCTGTGACCAACATATGTATATCTGCATTCCCTGTCATGTTAAATCCATAGATTAGGGTCTAATGAATGTCCTTATATGATGTCCTTATATGAACTGTATCTCAGTAAAATCTTTGAAATTGTTGGATGTTGCATTTATATTTTTGTTCAATATATTTACCAGTGTTATTGCCATTACAATAAGCCAGATTCAAGTAACTTACATAAATTCCATTACATTGAAGTGGCAGCAACAGCACAACCAATCGGAGATGGACAGCTCATGGGTTCTGAAATGAGTCTCCACTCACTGCACCTACTCTGCTGTGGTTTTATAAAAGATTCTGCTTTGTCTCCAGTCAAAGTATGTAGAATTGCAAGAAATGTGTTTATAAAAGGCAATTGTTCTATTTATTTTATTGCAAATATGACGATAGAGTCATGCATTTTATTATAAATTAGATTGTTTCGCTCCTACCCTTGTCCACGGGGGTCTGTGTAACCACAACCTTCTGGCCCACAGCCCTGTGCACTAGCAACATTGCTATATTGCCATGTAATTCTGTAGATGAAGAAGAGATGAGATGAAGAGATGAGATGAAGAACAGTTTATAAAACTGCATATCTTAGGAGGAAGAAAGAGACAATGAGAGGAAGTGAAGTAGAGTGACTAAGAAATGCATTGCAAAGTAGTAGAGTGACTAAGAGATGTATTGCTAAGTAGTAGAGTGACTAAGAGATGTATTAATAGGTAGTAGAATGACTAAGATATGTATTAAGAGGTAGCCGAGTGACTAAGAAACGTATTGAGAGGTAGTAGAGTGACTAAGATATGTATTGATAGGTAGTAGAGTGACTAAGAATCTGTTGAATCTGACAATTAATCTTAATGGTTGTACAGTCGTCTCAAATAAAACTGTGAAGGACCTCGGCGTTACTCTGGACCCTAATCTCTCTTTTGACGAACATATCAAGACTGTTTCAAGGACAGCTTTTTTCCATCTACGTAACATTGCAAAAATCAGAAACTTTCTGTCCAAAAATGATGCAGAAAAATGTATCCATGCTTTTGTTACTTGTAGGTTAGACTACTGCAATGCTCTACTTTCCGGCTACCCGGATAAAGCACTAAATAAACTTCAGTTAGTGCTAAATACGTCTGCTAGAATCCTGACTAGAACCCAAAAATGTGATCATATTACTCCAGTGCTAGCCTCCCTACACTGGCTTCCTTTCAAGGCAAGGGCTGATTTCAAGGTTTTACTGCTATTTCAAAATAAATCAGCCAAGACCTCAGAAAAATTATTGTAGACCTCCACAAGTCTGGTTCATCCTTGGGAGCAATTTCCAAATGCCTGAAGGTACCACAGTCATCTGAACAGACAACAGTACGCAAGTATAAACACCATGGGACCACGCAGCCGTCATACCACTCAGGAAGGAGACGCGTTCTGTCTCCTAGAGATGAATGTACTTTGGTGCAAAAAGTGCAAATCAATCCCAGAACAACAGCAAAGTTCCTTGTGAAGATGCTGGAGGAAACAGGTACAAAAGTATGTATATCCATAGTTAAACGAGTCCTATATCGACATAACCTGAAAGGACACTCAGCAAGGAAGTAACCACTGCTCCAAAATCACCATAAAAAAGCTAGACTACAGTTTGCAACTGCACATGAGAAGAACTGCACATGAGAACAAAGATCGAACTTTTTGGAGAAATGTCTTCTAGTCTGATGAAATAAAAAATAGAACTGTTTGGCCATAATGACCACTTTTATGTTTAGAGAAAAAAGGGGGAGGCTTGCAAGCCGAAAATCACCATCCCAGCCGTGAAGCACGGGGGTGGCAGCATCATGTTGTGAGGGTGCTTTGCTGCAGGAGGGACTGGTGCACTTCACAAAATAGATGGTGGTTATCTTTGACACACTATCTAACTGACTTTAGTAGTTTGAGTTACGAATGGAATATATATTTTTTCTCCTAAAAAATTGTAAAAACAAATGCTAGAATTATGTATAGATATATAGATATATATTTTTTACCAAAACACCCATTGCGATCCCCCAGATGAGAATCGCTGCTCTAACACACAACAGAATACAGAATACAGTAGATTATATATTGTGTGGCCGTGTTAAGGTGGATGTAGAAAGGGAGGGAAGAAATTAAATCTAATTTGTACCCAGCTACCCCGTCAGAGCAGTCTGGAAGTGGTCAGTAAGTGTGTTGACTTTATAAATGGGAGAGTTGGAGGGTTTTGGCTGGGAGTTCTGAATATGTGTGGTAAGCAGTCTTATGGTTGGCACCTGAACTCCTATATATCCCGACCCAATTTCTCATTCCCCATTTCTCAGTTTGATCAATTTGAACCGCCTAAACAATTCTTTGACATTCACTACATGACCAAAAGTATGTGGACAAGTTCTCATCAAACATCTAATTCCAAAATCATGAGAATTTAATATGGAATCCCTATAACAGCCTCTTTTGGGAAGTCTTTCCACTATATGCTAGAACACTTCCATTCAGCCACAAGCACGTTAGTGAGGTCTGGCACTGATGTTGGGTGATGAGGCCTGGATCGCAGTAGGTGTTCCAATTAATCCCAAGGGAGTTCGATGAGGTTGAGTTCAGGGCTCTGTGCAGGCCAGTCAAGTTCTTCCACACCGATCTCAAACCATTTCTGTATGGACCTCACTTTGTGCACGGGGGCATTGTCGTGCTGAAACAGGAAAGGGCCTTCCCCAAACTGTTGCCACAAAGTTGGAAGAACAGAACCATCTTGCAATGTCATTGTATGCTGTAGCGTTAAGATTTCCCTTCACTGGAACTAAGGGGCCCAAACCATGAAAAACATCTCCGTACCATTATTCCTCCTCCGCCAACTTTACAGTTGGAACTATGCATTGGGGCAGATAGCGTTCCCTGGCATCCACCATACCCAGATTCATCCGTCAGACTGCCAAAACTCCAGAGAACGCATTTCCACTGCTCCAGAGTCCAATGGCAGTGAGCCTTACACCACTGCAGCCGACGCTGGGCATTGTGCATGGTGATCTTAGGCTTGTGTGCGGATGCTCGGCCATGGAAACCCATTTCATGAAGCTCCTGACAAACAGTTATTGGGCTGACTTTGCTTCCAGAGGCAGTTTGGAACTCGGTAGTGAGTGTTGCAACTGAGGACAGACGATTTTTACACGCTACGCACTTCAACACTCAGCGGTCCCTTTTTGTGAGCTTGTGTGGTCTACCACTTCACGTCTGAGCCGTTGTTGCTCCTAGACGTTTCCACTTCACAATAACAGCAACAGTTGACCGGGGCATCTCTACCAGGGCAGAAATTAGAAAAGTTGTTAGAAAAATTGGCATCTTATGACGGTGCCACGTTGAAAGTCACTGAGCTCTTCAGTGAGGCCATTCTACTGCCAATGTTTGTCTATGGAGATCGCATGTCTGTGTTCTCGATTTTATACACCTGTCAGCAACGGGTGTGGCTGAAGTAGCCGAATCCACTCATTTGAAGGGGTGTCAATATACTACTGTATATATAATGTAGTTCCTCTCATATAAGTACTGTAGTCCATGTTTTAAAAATATATATGATTCCCCAAAATATACAATATCTTATATAATAATATATATTTTCTAAATTAAACTAGGCAAGTCAGTTAAAGGAAAAAAATTATTATTTACAATGACAGCCTATCAGGGAACAGTGGGTTAACTTCCTTGTTCAGGGGAACGCCGACAGATTTTTACCTTGTCGGCTCTGGTATGTGATCCAGCCACCTTTTGGTTACTGGCCCACTGCTCTAACTACTGGCCTACCTGCCCCCCCCCAACAATAATCCTCAAGTTGGATAAGAGTGTCTGCTAAATGACCAACAAGTCAATGAAAAATGTACTTTCCTATTCAGTCACTGTAAGACACTAATATTTGTATTACTAGTCAGTGTAACGAAAGTGATTAGTAGCTTTTATTTCCTCTAAATGGAGTGTGATGTTAAATCTAGCCAAAACGCTGGAGCCAGATAGATGCCTAGTCCGTGTGTGTTTCACATATCTGGGAGCTAGTCTGACAAAACCACAGAGCAGTGTAGTGTGTTATGGTGGTTTGTTTCAAGTTTTATTGTCACGTGCACAAGTACATTGAAATGCCTTTCTTGCAAGCTCTCTCCCAACAATGCGGTAATCTCTGTGTGTGTGTATGTGTGTGTGTGTGTGTGTGTGTGTGTGTGTGTGTGTGTGTGTGTGTGTGTGTGTGTGTGTGTGTGTTTGGTGGTTTCCCTTATGATAACTGAAGCTATACGACAGCCTAATGACGTCATCCCCTCCAACTACTATTGGTCGATAGACGGCTTTGGACGTAGCAGAGAAACTGGATTCAGCCGACGTAGCAGAGAAACTGGATTTAGTCGACATAGCAGAGAAACTGGATTCAACCGACGTAGCAGAGAAACTGGACTCAGCCAACGTAGCAGAGAAACTGGATTCAGCCGACGTAGCAGAGAAACTGGATTCAGCCGACGTAGCAGAGAAACTGGATTCAGCCGACGTAGCAGAGAAACTGGATTCAGCCGACGTAGCAGAGAAACTGGATTCAGCCGACGTAGCAGAGAAACTGGATTCAGCCGACGTAGCAGAGAAACTGGATTCAGCCGACGTAGCAGAGAAACTGGATTCAACAGACGTAGCAGAGAAACTGGATTCAGCCAACGTAGCAGAGAAACTGGATCCATCCGACGTAGCAGAGAAACCGGATTCAGCAGACGTAGCAGAGAAACTGGATTCAGCCAACGTAGCAGAGAAACTGGATTCAGCCGACGTAGCAGAGAAACTGGATTCAGCCGACGTAGCAGAGAAACTGGATTCAGCCGACGTAGCAGAGAAACTGGATTCAGCCGACGTAGCAGAGAAACTGGATTCAACCGACGTAGCAGAGAAACTGGATTCAACCGACGTAGCAGAGAAACTGGATTTAGTCGATGTAGCAGCAAAACTGGATTCAGCCGACGTAGCAGAGAAACTAGATTCAACCGACGTAGCAGAGAAACTGGATTCAACCGACGTAGCAGAGAAACTGGATTCAACCGACGTAGCAGAGAAACTGGATTCAACCGACGTAGCAGAGAAACTGGATTCAGCTGATGAGGCAGCAAAACTGGATTCAGCTGATGAGGCAGCAAAACTGGATTTAGTCAACGTAGCAGAAAAACTGGGCAGTTATTACGGGTACAGTAGTAAGTGTTTTCTCAAAAGTTGTCGTTACTAAGACCCTCCTCAGGTTGAAATAGGACAACTCTGGATAGTAATAAGGTCAGATCATAAAATCTAAATACTAGCATTTGTCTTAACGGAGTTCATCCATTTCATGATGATGAACTCTGGTCATCCCCAAAACCAATTCTTCCTTTGGCCGCCTTTCCTTCCAGTTCTCTGCTTGTCAATGACTGGAACGAATTGCAACAATCACTGAAGCTGGAGTCTTAACTTTAAAATAATCAGCTGTCAGAGCAGCTTACCGATCACTGTACCTGTACACAGCCAATCTGTAAGTAGCACACCCAACTACCTCATCCCCATATTGTAACTTATCCTCTTGCTCATTTGCGCCCCAGTATCTGTACTTGCACATTATCATCTGCACATCTATCACTACAGTGTTAATGCTAAATTGCCTTACCTCCTTACTCTTCTACATGTGCACACACTGTACATAGATTTTTCTATTGTGTTACTGACTGTACGTTAGTTTATGTGTAACTTTGTGTTGTTGTTTCTAGGAGGGGTGCGTCCCTTGAGTGGGTTGAGTCACTGACGTGATCTTCCTGTCTGGGTTGGCGCCCCCCCTTGGGTTGTGCCGTGGCGGAGATCTTTGTGGGGTATACTCGGCCTTGTCTCAGGATGGTAAGTTGGTGGTTGAAGATATCCCTCTAGTGGTGTGGGGGCTGTGCTTTGGCAAAGTGGGTGGGGTTATATCCTTCCTGTTTGGCCCTGTCCGGGGGTATCATCGGATGGGGCCACAGTGTCTCCTGACCCCTCCTGTCTCAGCCTCCCGTATTTATACTGCAGTAGTTTATGTGTCGGGGGGCTAGGGTCAGTTTGTTATATCTGGAGTACTTCTCCTGTCTTATCTGGTGTCCTGTGTGAATTTAAGTATGCTCTCTCTAATTCTCTCTTTCTCTCTTTCTTTCTCTCTCTCGGAGGACCTGAGCCCTAGGACCATGCCTCAGGACTACCTGGCATGATGACTCCTTGCTGTCCCCAGTCAACCTGGCCGTGCTGCTGCTCCAGTTTCAACTGTTCTGCCTGCGGCTATGGAATCCTGACCTGTTCACCGGACGTGCTACCTGTCCCAGACCTGCTGTTTTCAACTCTCTAGAAACAGCAGGAGCGGTAGAGACACTCTCAATGATCGGCTATGAAAAGCCAACTGACATTTACTCCTGAGGTGCTGACTTGCTGCACCCTCAACAACTACTGTGATTATTATTATTTGACCATGCTGGTCATCTATGAACATTTGAACATCTTGGCCATGTTCTGTTATAATCTCCACCCGGCACAGCCAGAAGAGGACTGGCCACCCCTCAGAGCCTGGTTCCTCTCTAGGTTTCTTCCTAGGTTTTGGCCTTTCTAGGGAGTTTTTCCTAGCCACTGCACCTGCATTGCTTGCTGTTTGGGGTTTTAGGCTGGGTTTCTGTACAGCACTTTGAGACATCGGCTGATGTACGAAGGGCTATATAAATACATTTGATTTGATTTGATTTGTTTTTAACGCACTGCTTTGCTTTATCTTGGCCAGGTCACAGTTGTAAAAGAGAACTTGTTCTCAACTAGTCCTACCTGGTTAAATAAAGGTGAAATAAGAAAAGTAACATTTAAAAAGTAAAAAATAAATTCATCTCCTGCTGTATGTAATGTTCCCAGTGGTTGTCTACTGATTTCTACTGTATATTCTAGTCTGCGTGTGCTTCTTTTCACTTACTGCCGGGAAATATGGGATTTTCTGTATGTTATATTTTCTATGTGGTGTGCAGTGCTGGCTTCTTGGCCGATAAACATCTACATAAACATCTATTCCAGGGCTGACTTATAGTGTTAGGGACCACAGAGTTACTGTGTGGCTGCCATGGTTTCCACTAGGAGAACCCTTCGCATGACACGATATGAGTCACTCCCACCTCACTGGAAACAGAAATAGAATTACTAGAATGGTGACACACTCCACTGGACACATAAATATACTGACTAGAATGGGAACACTCCACTGGACACAGAAATGTACTGACTAGAATAGGAACACTCCACTGGACACAGAAATATAATGACTAGAATGGACATTCCTATTCCAGTCAACCTTCCAACCCATAAAACCCCTATGTACTTGTCAAGATCTGAGAGGATATGATTAGGTATAAGCAAAATTGTGAAAATTTCCACAAAGCTCTATCAGAGGGCAGGGTAAAGCTACTACCATGCTTACACCTATCAAATCCTCTAAGACCCACAACAAGTGCATAGTGTGTAGGGCTTAGGGGTTGATTTGGGATCGAGTTAACTTTCCATGGTGAGCGGCCATATTAAGTATAACCATGTGTGGCCCTAGTTTCCAAATCAACCCCTAAGCCCCTCCTCCCTAGGCACTCCTGTAGACCCGAAGGGATTGGATAGGTGTACGCAATATGACAAAATTCCACCCAGCCTATCAGAAAGACAAGTTCAAGCAAGTGATGTATTGTTTATACCTATCCAATCCCTTCAGATCAACTGAAGTGCCTAGGAAGGAGAGGATTCAGCATACCATTTAAATTGCAGTGGTCAGAGGAGCTTTTTGTGTTCTAGTTATTTTAATGATATGACCCTCCCTATGAGTCAGGTCCCCTGGATCTTTAGAGCATTGTGACACTGGCATTAACCACCGTTGGTGTTCTTGGCATCAGATAGTCTGAAAACCTCCTGACATTTTGAATGAATTTAGAACTCAACCACAGATGCTAAGAAATTCTTAGATTGAGATTGTTAGATTGTTAGACTGTTAGATTGTTAGACTGTTAGATTGTTAGATTGTTAGACTGTAAGATAATTAGATTGTTAGATTATTATATTGTTAGATTATTATATTGTTAGATTATTATATTGTTAGATTATTAGACTATTAGATTGTTAGATTGTTAGAGTGTTAGATTGTTAGATTGTTAGAGTGTTAGATTGTTAGAGTGTTAGAGTGTTAGATTGTCAGATTGTTAGAGTGTTAGATTGTTAGATTGTTAGAGTGTTAGATTGTTAGAGTGTTAGAGTGTTAGATTGTTAGATTGTTAGAGTGTTAGATTGTTAGATTGTTAGAGTGTTAGAGTGTTAGATTATTATATTGTTAGATTATTATATTGTTAGATTATTATGTTGTTAGATTATTAGATTGTTAGAGTGTTAGAGTGTTAGATTGTTAGAGTGTTAGAGTGTTAGATTGTTAGATTGTTAGAGTGTTAGATTGTTAGATTGTTAGAGTGTTAGATTTTTAGATTGTTAGAGTGTTAGATTTTTAGAGTGTTAGAGTGTTAGAATGTTAGAGTGTTAGAGTGTTAGATTGTTAGATTATTAGATTATTAGATTTTTAGATTGTCAGATTGTCAGATTGTTAGATTGTTAGAGTGTTAGAGTGTTAGATTGTTAGAGTGTTAGATTGTTAGTGTTAGAGTGTTAGATTGTTAGAGTGTTAGAGTGTTAGATTGTTAGATTGTTAGAGTGTTAGATTGTTAGATTGTTAGAGTGTTAGATTGTTAGAGTGTTAGAGTGTTAGAGTGTTAGATTGTTAGATTGTTAGATTGTAAGAGTGTTAGAGTGTTAGAGTGTTAGATTGTTAGAGTGTTAGAGTGTTAGAGTGTTAGATTGTTAGAGTGTTAGAGTGTTAGATTGTTAGAGTGTTAGAGTGTTAGATTGTTAGAGTGTTAGAGTGTTAGATTGTTAGACTGTTAGAGTGTTAGAGTGTTAGATTGTTAGATTATTAGATTGTTAGAGTGTTAGATTGTTAGAGTGTTAGATTGTTAGAGTGTTAGACTGTTAGATTATTAGATTGTTAGATTGTTAGATTGTTAGATTATTAGATTGTTAGATTATTAGATTATTAGATTTTTAGATTGTCAGATTGTCAGATTGTTAGATTGTTAGATTGTGGATGTCCTTTATGGAAATGTTTGAATGTAGAGATCAAATCAAATTTCAACATTGATTGTCGGTGGCATTACTAAAGCCAAATTTACCTCTCCTAAAAGGGGAGCAACCAATATCAGATATCTCAAAGTTATATCAATAAGATTATACCCTTCCTGCACTAACCATGTTTTTGCATATTTCTCAATCTAACTTCTAACTTCCTGAACAGCAATAACTTCCCTGGATTCCGTCCTGATGTTATTTTTCTTTCCTATGAAATCTATAGGAAAGAACGTTGCTACCTGTCTGGATGATGGTGAGTGGAAAGCTGCTGGTTTTGGAAACAATGACATTCCTTTAGAAGAAATGATTCCACATGTGGGAATGCGTTCCACTTGTTAAATGATTCCAGACATGGTTTCTTTGGTCTAGCCTATCCTACCGTTTTCACACATACATGCCCGGATGTAGGCAAAGCTCTCTCTCACACACACGCACACACGCACACACGCACACACACACACACACACACTAACTTGTGCGCGCCCACACACACAGACAATCACACACACTTCATAAGGCAAGCATCCATAGGTTATTTGTAGCATCACATGTCTGTCTGTCTGGGTTGATATAAGGACATAATGCCAACAAGACAATGAGTGAATACTTGTGTAAACTCTCTCTTGTCTCCTCAGTTTACATCCCAAACGGTACCATATTCCCTATATAGTGCACTACCCATTGGGTCTCTGGTTAAAGTAGTGCACTACAGTGCCTTGCGAAAGTATTCGGCCCCCTTGAACTTTGCGACCTTTTGCCACATGTCAGGCTTCAAACATAAAGATATAAAACTGTATTTTTTTGTGAAGAATCAACAACAAGTGGGACACAATCATGAAGTGGAACGACATTTGTTGGATATTTCAAACTTTTTTAACAAATCAAAAACTGAAAAGTTGGGCGTGCAAAATTATTCAGCCCCTTTACTTTCAGTGCAGCAAACTCTCTCCAGAAGTTCAGTGAGGATCTCTGAATGATCCAATGTTGACCTAAATGACTAATGATGATAAATACAATCCACCTGTGTGTAATCAAGTCTCCGTATAAATGCACCTGCACTGTGATAGTCTCAGAGGTCCGTTAAAAGCGCAGAGAGCATCATGAAGAACAAGGAACACACCAGGCAGGTCCGAGATACTGTTGTGAAGAAGTTTAAAGCCGGATTTGGATACAAAAAGATTTCCCAAGCTTTAAACATCCCAAGGAGCACTGTGCAAGCGATAATATTGAAATGGAAGGAGTATCAGACCACTGCAAATCTACCAAGACCTGGCCGTCCCTCTAAACTTTCAGCTCATACAAGGAGAAGACTGATCAGAGATGATCACTCTGGATGAACTGCAGAGATCTACAGCTGAGGTGGGAGACTCTGTCCATAGGACAACAATCAGTCGTATATTGCACAAATCTGGCCTTTATGGAAGAGTGGCAAGAAGAAAGCCATTTCTTAAAGATATCCATAAAAAGTGTTGTTTAAAGTTTGCCACAAGCCACCTGGGAGACACACCAAACATGTGGAAGAAGGTGCTCTGGTCAGATGAAACCAAAATTGAACTTTTTGGCAACAATGCAAAGCAATTGGATTGGACAATTGGCGTAAAAGCAACACAGCTGAACACACCATCCCCACTGTCAAACATGGTGGTGGCAGCATCATGGTTTGGGCCTGCTTTTCTTCAGCAGGGACAGGGAAGATGGTTAAAATTGATGGGAAGATGGATGGAGCCAAATACAGGACCATTCTGGAAGAAAACCTGATGGAGTCTGCAAAAGACCTGAGACTGGGACGGAGATTTGTCTTCCAACAAGACAATGATCCAAAACATAAAGCAAAATCTACAATGGAATGGTTCAAAAATAAACATATCCAGGTGTTAGAATGGCCAAGTCAAAGTCCAGACCTGAATCCAATCGAGAATCTGTGGAAAGAACTGAAAACTGCTGTTCACAAATGCTCTCCATCCAACCTCACTGAGCTCGAGCTGTTTTGCAAGGAGGAATGGGAAAAAAATTCAGTCTCTCGATGTGCAAAACTGATAGAGACAAGCGAGAGACCCCAAGCGACTTACAGCTGTAATCGCAGCAAAAGGTGGCGCTACAAAGTATTAACTTAAGGGGGCTGAATAATTTTGCACGCTCAATTTTTCAGTTTTTGATTTGTTAAAAAAGTTTGAAATATCCAATAAATGTCATTCCACTTCATGATTGTGTCCCACTTGTTGTTGATTCTTCACAAAAAAATACAGTTTTATATCTTTATGTTTGAAGCCTGACATGTGGCAAAAGGTCGCAAAGTTCAAGGGGGCCGAATACTTTCGCAAGGCACTGTATATAGGGAATAGGGTGCAATTTTGGACACTAACCTCAGTCTTCATCTAAAGCTGCCAGGACCTCCACTGAATATTAGTGAAATATGTTTACAATGGGTTAGATATTACAGCAGGCTAAACCCTTAGTCTATTCTGGAAATGTTATAATGGGTTAGATATTATAACAGGCCAAACCCTTAGTCTATTCTGGAAATGTTTATAATGGGTTAGATATTATAACAGGCCAAAGCCTTCCTCTAGAGTGTAAGTTTGTTTACCACAAGGCACCCTATAGAGAACCCTAATCTCTATATAGTGCACTGTGTTTTAACAGGGCTCTGGGAGTGGAGTGCCCGTTGGGACACAACCTGAGAGTCAGGTCTAGTCAGGTCTAGTCAGGTCTAGTCAGGTCTGTGTTTTAACAGGGCTCTGGGAGTGGTGTGCCCGGGACACAACCTGAGAGTCAGGTCTAGTCAGGTCTATGTTTTAAAAGGGCTCTGGGAGTGGTGTGCCCGTTGGGACACAACCTGAGAGTCAGGTCTAGTCAGGTCTGTGTTTTAAAAGGGCTCAGGGAGTGGTGTGCCCGTTGGGACACAACCTGAGAGTCAGTTCTAGTCAGGTCTGTGTTTTAAAAGGGCTCAGGGAGTGGTGTGCCCGTTGGGACACAACCTGAGAGTCAGGTCTAGTCAGGTCTGTGTTTTAAAAGGGCTCAGGGAGTGGTGTGCCCGTTGGGACACAACCTGAGAGTCAGTTCTAGTCAGGTCTGTGTTTTAAAAGGGCTCAGGGAGTGGTGTGCCCGTTGGGACACAACCTGAGAGTCAGGTCTAGTCAGGTCTGTGTTTTAACAGCGCTCTGGGAGTGGAGTGCCCGTTGGGACACAACCATGAGAGTCAGGTCTAGTTTGTCAGATCGACAAAGAAATTAGGTGAAGTTATTTATGTTCATTTAGATCGGAGGGACCCACCACTGGCGATTTGTATAGACCACAGTATGTCTTCGTACAATAAGACAGGGTCATATCTAATTCCTACAGTATGTACTCTGAATGACTAGTGTCTAGTCTTTCAGGCATTGTGTGCGTCCCAAATAGAACCCTATTCCCTATAGTGTCACGCCTGCTCCCGCTCTCCCTCCCCGGCGCTTGAGGGCGCTCGAGGACCGCCCAGCACTACGCACTCCTGCCACCGTCGTTACGCACACCTGTTTTCCTCGTCACGCGCATCAGCGATTCATTGAACTGACCTGGACTCATTCACCTGCTCTCATTACCTCCCCTGTATCTGTCTGTTCCCGAGGTTGTTCCAACGCTTCTGCATCATTGTCGTCGTGTCGTTTTGTTTCCCCCATGTTCTGACTCCGTTCCTGTTCTGTCACTTTCATGTACCTGCTTCTCATCTCCACATCATTGTCGTCGTGTTGTTTTGTTTCCCCCATGTTCTGACTCCGTTCCTGTTCTGTCACTTTCATGTACCTGCTTCTCATCTCCACATCATTGTCGTCGTGTTGTTTTGTTTCCCCCATGTTCTGACTCCGTTCCTGTTCTGTCACTTCCATGTACCTGCTTATCATCTCCACATCATTGTCGTCGTGTTGTTTTGTTTCCCCCATGTTCTGACTCCGTTCCTGTTCTGTCACTTCCATGTACCTGCTTCTCATCTCCACATCATTGTCGTCGTGTTGTTTTGTTTCCCCCATGTTCTGACTCCGTTCCTGTTCTGTCACTTCCATGTACCTGCTTCTCATCTCCACATCATTGTCGTCGTGTTGTTTTGTTTCCCCCATGTTCTGACTCCGTTCCTGTTCTGTCACTTCCATGTACCTGCTTCTCATCTCCACATCATTGTCGTCGTGTTGTTTTGTTTCCCCCATGTTCTGACTCCGTTCCTGTTCTGTCACTTCCATGTACCTGCTTCTCATCTCCACATTCAGTTCTTACCTATATGGCACACTAGTTTTGACCAGAGTCAGCAGGGCTCTGGTCCAAAGTAGTGCACTACATAGGGAATAGGTTACCAATAGGTACGCACAGAGTTCTTCAACATTGAGATAGCACAGTGGAAAACAGTGACTTGACTTTCCTTATCCTAATGGAAAACCCATGTGTTTTTTTTTTTTTTTGTCTCTCTTTTTTCCTACTTTTTAAAATGAAGGCTGGTGACTTGTCAGAGCGCTCTGTAGAGGGATGGCTACTGTAATTTAACGGCAATCCAAAAAGTACCCAATTGTCATACTTGTAAAGATACCTTTGATTAGAACTCAAGTAAAAGTGAAAGTCACTCAGTAAAATACCACTTCAGTTAAAGTCCAAAAGTCTAAACCACCATTTTTGGAAACCAGCCCGTTAATCTCTATGGGGTATGACTAAAATGGAACGTATATGTCTGAAGGACGGGTCTCCTGGAACCAGGTTACAGTAAGACTATTCCCGGAAAACAAAACAAATCCAATCTAGATCCTAGATCTTCCTACTGTGAGAGATTTTATTCGTACGGCACTGACACTTCAAAAACAACATTCCATAAGACTCTGGCTCCAGGTCCAGAAAACTGGTCCAGAAATATTCAGAAACGTCTTCTTAGTTGTTACCATTTAGCTATTCATTATTTTGTAGAGATAAACAACTCTAAAATATCACCCATCCTAATATTTCTCTAAGGTTTAATGGCATATTGTACCCGGAAAAAAATACTGATTCCTTCAGAGGAACTAGAACAAAACAGGCCATTCATATTGTAACCTGGAACCAAAAGGGTTCTGGTGTAACCCTTCAACCGGTTATCCCATGGGGAAAGCCGAAGAACCCTTTTAGGTTCTAGATAGACCCTTTTTTTGTACGCCCTATAAAGTGCACTACTTTTGACCAGGACCGATAGAGCTCTGGACTAAAGTAGTGCACTACATAGGGAATAGGGTGCCATTGGGCTCTGGTCTAAAGTAGTGTACTATATAGGGAATAGGGTCTAAAGTAGTGCACTATATAGGGAATAGGGTGCCATTTGGGACTCAGACCCATTGTCCTGCGTTTTGAGGGTGATATGATTATATACATAATCTACTTGGTGTGTTTTTCCAAACCCCCAGGACATAACTGTTTCTTCGCTCTTCGCTGTGAGTGTACAGACGCTATCTAGAAACAACGGCAACATGGTTTCCATTTGGGCTGCCTCTTTTGTTTTGAGGTACAGTGACATCCCCCAGCATTTCAACAACACTTTGTATACGGTCTTATTTTGTATTTAGCAGATGACACTAAAGTCAAGATAACAACATTTTTATGGATGGTTTGAAGTAGCATTTTTTTAACAATAACAAATGATTCATTGATTCAAATGTAGCTAGCAAAAACTCGAAAATCTAGGAGGCTCAAATGGGTTGTTGACACAAGCTAACAGCAAGGAGAACATTTCCTGGAAATGTGTAGTGTTTTTATCAGGGTTTTCTTTGCAGTGTAGCGTATTTATCAGGGTTTTCCTTGCAGTGTAGCGTATTTATCATGGTTTTCCTTGCAGTGTAGTGCTTTTATCAGGGTTTTCTTTGCAGTGTAACGTATTTATCATGGTTTTCCTTGCAGTGTAGTGCTTTTATCAGGGTTTTCCTTGCAGTGTAACGTATTTATCATGGTTTTCCTTGCAGTGTAGTGCTTTTATCAGGGTTTTCCTTGCAGTGTAGTGTTTTTATCAGGGTTTTCCTTGCAGTGTAGTGTTTTTATCAGGGTTTTCCTTGCAGTGTAGTGTTTTTATCAGGGTTTTCCTTGCAGTGTAGTGTTTTTATCAGGGTTTTCCTTGCAGTGTAGTGTTTCACAAAGCATTTCTAGGACATGACACAGCAATACAAATAAAGCTGTCAAATAAGTGAGCCTGAAGTGTTTAATCTATTTATTTATGTATTTTACCCTTAATTTGCCAGGTAAGTTGACTGAGAACACATTCTCATTTACAGAAACAGCCTGGGGAATAGTTAACTCCTGAATTGAATTCTTAATGTATAGATCAGAAAACCCATCTATCTCTCTCTTTCTCTCTCACACACACACACGGACTTGTACAGCTAACCTTGTGGGGGGACGCAATTCAGTCTCATTCAAAGTTCTATTTTCCCTAACCCCTAACCCTAACCCTAACCCCTACCCCTAACCCTAGCCCTAACCTTGACCCTAACCCTAACCTTGACCCTAACCCTAACCTTAACCCAAAAACCTTAACCCCATAACTAACCCTAGCTCCTAACCCTAACCCTATAACTAACCCTAGCTCCTAACCTTATCCCCATAACTAACCCTTAACGTAATTCTAACCCTAACACTAATTCTAGCCTTAACCCTAAACCTAACCCTAGCTCCTACCCCTTAATGTAATTCTAACCCTAACACTAATTCTAGCCTTAACCCTAAACCTAACCCTAGCTCCTACCCCTTAATGTAATTCTAACCCTAACACTAATTCTAGCCTTAACCCTAAACCTAACCCTAGCTCCTACCCCTTAATGTAATTCTAACCCTAACACTAATTCTAGCCTTAACCCTAAACCTAACCCTAGCTCCTACCCCTTAATGTAATTCTAACCCTAACACTAATATAAGCCTTAACCCTAAACCTAACCCTAGCTCCTACCCCTTAATGTAATTCTAACCCTAACACTAATTCTAGCCTTAACCCTAAACCTAACCCTAGCTCCTACCCCTTAATGTAATTCTAACCCTAACACTAATTCTAGCCTTAACCCTAAACCTAACCCTAGCTCCTACCCCTTAATGTAATTCTAACCCTAACACTAATTCTAGCATTAACCCTAAACCTAACCCTAGCTCCTACCCATTAATGTAATTCTAACCCTAACACTAATTCTAGCCTTAACCCTAAACCTAACCCTAGCTCCTACCCCTTAATGTAATTCTAACCCTAACACTAATTCTAGCCTTAACCCTAAACCTAACCCTAGCTCCTACCCCTTAATGTAATTCTAACCCTAACACTAATTCTAGCCTTAACCCTAAACCTAACCCTAGCTCCTACCCCTTAATGTAATTCTAACCCTAACACTAATTCTAGCCTTAACCCTAAACCTAACCCTAGCTCCTACCCATTAATGTAATTCTAACCCTAACACTAATTCTAGCCTTAACCCTAAACCTAACCCTAGAATTAGCATTTGAACTCGTGGGGACTAACAAAAAGTCACCAATTGGTCAAATTTTTGTCAGTTTACAATTATTGTGGGGACTTCTGGTCTAGTGCACTATGACAGTGTTCTATTAAACCTCTTATGGATAGGCGAGACGCTAGCGTCTCAACTGGCCAATGGCTGGGGGAAATGCAGAGCGCCAGATTCAAATAAAATGCTGTAAAATATGCATATCTTGTATTCTTGGCATGAGTAGCAGTAGTTGAAATTGGGCACTCTATTTATCCAAAAGTGAAAATTCTGCCCCCTGGCTTTAAGAGGTTTTAATTAAGAACACAAAGTATGGACCAATTTTCACATTGGATACCCTTTCGACTGTTAGTCAGGCAGCTAGTACTTTCTAACTGTTTAACAGCTGAGCGTTGGACAAAACAAATCACATTTTATTTGTCACATGCGCCGAATACAACAGGTGTAGCCTTTACCATGAAAATTTTTACTGACAAGACCTTAAAACAAACAATGCTGATTTTTTTTTTCTCAAAGTAGGAAAATATTTGTACCCTCTATAGCGTCTTGCGGTTGGATGCCAAGCAGTTGGCATAACAAGCGGTGAAACAACCAGTGCGGATGCTTTTGATGGTGCAGCTGTAGAACTTTTTGAGGATCTGAGGAGCCATGACCAAATGTTTTCATGTTTTCGTGACTGCCTTGGTGTGTTTGAACCATGATAGTTTGTTAGTGATATGGACGCCAAGGAACTTGAGGCTCTCGACCCGCTCCTCCACAGCCCCGTCGATACTCGGCTCGGACAGTGACGTAGTAGAAGGAGACTATTAGCCAGGCTGGGCTGTCTTTGAGGAACATGGTATCTGATGCGTGTTTAGAGTATCACAGACAATCCACATAGAGAGCATAAACTCTACTTTCTCTTTAAGCCACATAGAAACCATTACACCCTCTTTGATCCACATAGAGAGCATAAACTCTACTCTCTCTTTAAGCCACATATAAACTCTTACACTCTCTTCAATCCACATAGAAACCATTACACCCTCTTCAAGCCACATAGAGAGCATAAACTCTAATCTCTCTTCAATCCACATAGAAACCATTACACCCTCTTCAAGCCACATAGAGAGCATAAACTCTAATCTCTCTTCAATCCACATAGAAACCATTACACCCGCTTCAAGCCACATAGAGAGCATAAACTCTAATCTCTCTTCAATCCACATAGAAACCATTACACCCTCTTCAAGCCACATAGAGAGCATAAACTCTAATCTCTCTTCAATACACATAGAAACCATTACACCCTCTTCAAGCCACATAGAGAGCATAAACTCTAATCTCTCTTCAATCCACATAGAAAACATTAAACTCTAATCTCTCTTCAAGACACATAGAAACTCTTACACTCTCTTCATGCTCAATAGAAACCATTACACTGTCCTACTGTATAGATTCATCAGCAGAAGCCTAAGCGATGACTTGACAAAACATCCAAGTGAGCTGAGCAGAGGCAGGGCACACATCCCCCTTTCTTTCAGGTCATATTAAGCAGCTGGTAGAACACAAACACACACACACACACACACACACACACACACACACACACACACACACACACACACACACACACACACACACACACACACACACACACACACACACATACACACACACACACACACACACACACACACACACACACTGGGTAGCTGGTAGCCTACCGCTAACAGTCAAACATAATGAGCATGCCCAGACACACACACATTCCTCTCGGTAGATTTGTGGTCTGCAATGTCTAGTATGTATCCCCCCCCAACCATACACACACACACACACACACACACACACACGCATACACACACACACACACTCAAACACACAAACTGTTGTTTAAGTGGATAATTTAGCACAGCAACACAGTGTGTTTGAGGTAACGTCTGCTGATGGGAAGTGAATGGGGTAATACGTATCAGAGGCTAGGAGCCTGGTAACAACCACATTTTATTACCATGTGATGTTTATTAGGCTTTCATTCACTAGATGTTGTCCTCAAGAAACACCAAGACGAAGGAGAAATATAAAACTATCAGCTCCCTCTTTGACTGATATGTATGAGCAACAATTAATTAATAGCTCCCAGCTGTGCCCTGGACACCATTTGTGAATTGATCGCCCCCCATCTAGCTTCAGAGTTTGTTCTGTTAGGTGACCTAAACTGGGATATGCTTAACACCCCGGCAGTCCTACAATCTAAGCTAGATGCCCTCAATCTCACTCAAATCATCAAGGAACCCACCAGGTACAACCCTAACTCTGTAAACAAGGGCACCCTCATTGACGTCATCCTGACCAACTGGCCCTCCAAATACACCTCCGCTGTCTTCAACCAGGATCTCAGCGATCACTGCCTCATTGCCTGTATCCGCTACGGAGCCGCAGTCAAACGACCACCCCTCATCACTGTCAAACGCTCCCTAAAACACTTCTGTGAGCAGGCCTTTCTAATCGACCTGGCCCGGGTATCCTGGAAGGACATTGACCTCATCCCGTCAGTTGAGGATGCCTGGTCTTTCTTTAAAAGTAACTTCCTCACCATTTTAGATAAGCATGCTCCGTTCAAAAAATGCAGAACTAAGAACAGATATAGCCCCTGGTTCACTCCAGACCTGACTGCCCTCGACCAGCACAAAAACATCCTGTGGCGGACTGCACTAACATCGAACAGTCCCCGCGATATGCAACTGTTCAGGGAAGTCAGGAACCAATACACACAGTCAGTCAGGAAAGCTAAAGCCAACTTCTTCAGGCAGAAGTTTGCATCCTGTAGCTCCAACTCCAAAAAGTTCTGGGACACTGTGAAGTCCATGGAGAACAAGAGCACCTCCTCCCAGCTGCCCACTGCACTGAGGCTAGGTAACACGGTCACCACCGATAAATCCATGATTATCGAAAACTTCAACAAGCATTTCTCAACGGCTGGCCATGCCTTCCGCCTGGCTACTCCAACCTCGTCCAACAGCTCCCCCCCCCCGCAGCTACTCGCCCAAGCCTTTTCAGGTTCTCCTTTACCCAAATCCAGATAGCAGATGTTCTGAAAGAGCTGCAAAACCTGGACCCGTACAAATCAGCTGGGCTTGACAATCTGGACCCTCTATTCCTGAAACTATCCGCCGCCATTGTCGCAACCCCTATTACCAACCTGTTCAACCTCTCTTTCATATCGTCTGAGATCCCCAAGGATTGGAAAGCTGCAGCAGTCATCCCCCTCTTCAAAGGGGGCGACACCCTGGACCCAAACTGTTACAGACCAATATCCATCCTGCCCTGCCTATCTAAGGTCTTCGAAAGCCAAGTCAACAAACAGATCACTGACCATCTTGAATCCCACCGTACCTTCTCCGCTGTGCAATCTGGTTTCCGAGCTGGTCACGGGTGTACCTCAGCCACGCTCAAGGTGCTAAACGATATCATAACCGCCATCGATAAAAGACAGTACTGTGCAGCCGTCTTCATAGACCTTGCCAAGGCTTTCGACTCTGTCAATCACCGTATTCTTATTGGCAGACTCAGTAGCCTCGGTTTTTCGGATGACTGCCTTGCCTGGTTCACCAATTACTTTGCAGACAGAGTTCAGTGTGTCAAATCGGAGGGCATGCTGTCCGGTCCTCTGGCAGTCTCTGTGGGGGTGCCACAGGGTTCAATTCTCGGGCCGACTCTTTTCTCTGTATATATCAATGATGTTTCTCATGCTGCGGGCGATTCCCTGATCCACCTCTACGCAGACGACACCATCCTATATACTTCCGGCCCGTCCTTGGACACTGTGCTATCTAACCTCCAAACGAGCTTCAATGCCATACAGCACTCCTTCCGTGGCCTCCAACTGCTCTTAAACGCTAGTAAAACCAAATGCATGCTTTTCAACCGTTCGCTGCCTGCACCCGCACGCCTGACCAGCATCACCACCCTGGATGGTTCCGACCTTGAATATGTGGACATCTATAAGTACCTAGGTGTCTGGCTAGACTCTAAACTCTCCTTCCAGACCCATATCAAACATCTCCAATCGAAAATCAAATCAAGAGTCGGCTTTCTATTCCGCAACAAAGCCTCCTTCACTCACGCCGCCAAACTTACCCTAGTAAAACTGACTATCCTACCGATCCTCGACTTCGGCGATGTCATCTACAAAATTGCTTCCAACACTCTACTCAGCAAACTGGATGCAGTTTATCACAGTGCCATCCGTTTTGTCACTAAAGCACCTTATACCACCCACCACTGCGACTTGTATGCTCTAATCGGCTGGCCCTCGCTACATATTCGTCGCCAGACCCACTGGCTCCAGCTCATCTACAAGTCCATGCTAGGTAAAGCTCCGCCTTATCTCAGTTCACTGGTTACGATGGCAACACCCATCCGTAGCACGCGCTCCAGCAGGTGTATCTCACTGATCATCCCTAAAGCCAACACCTCATTTGGCCGCCTTTCGTTCCAGTTCTCTGCTGCCTGTGATTGGAACGAATTGCAAAAATCACTGAAGTTGGAGACTTTTATCTCCCTCACCAACTTCAAACATCTGCTATCTGAGCAGCTAACCGATCGCTGCAGCTGTACATAGTCTATTGGTAAATAGCCCACCCATTTTCACCTACCTCATCCCCATACTGTTTTTATTTATTTATTTTTCTGCTCTTTTGCACACCAATATCTCTACCTTTACATAACCATCTGATCATTTATCACTCCAGTGTTAATCTGCATAATTGTAATTATTTGCCTACCTTCTCATGCCTTTTGCACACAATGTATATATAGACTCCCCTTTTTTCTACTGTGTTATTGACTTGTTAATTGTTTACTCCATGTGTAACTCTGTGTTGTCTGTTCACACTGCTATGCCTTATCTTGGCCAGGTCGCAGTTGCAAATGAGAACTTGTTCTCAACTAGCCTACCTGGTTAAATAAAGGTGAAATAAAATAAAATAAAAATAATAATCTATCTGAGTACCAGCTAGGTAATAATCTCTCTGAGTACCAGCTAGGTAATAATTTCTCTGAGTACGAGCTAGGTAATGATCTCTATGAGTACCAGCTAGGTAATAATCTCTATGAGTACCAGCTAGGTAATAATCTCTCTGAGTACCAGCTAGGTAATAATATCTCTGAGTACCAGCTAGGTAATAATCTCTCTGAGTACCAGCTAGGTAATAATCTCTCTGAGTACCAGCTAGGTAATAATCTCTCTGAGTACCAGCTAGGTAATAATCTCTCTGAGTACCAGCTAGGTAATAATCTCTCTGAGTACCAGCTAGGTAATAATCTCTCTGAGTACCAGCTAGGTAATAATCTCTCTGAGTACCAGCTAGGTAATAATCTCTCTGAGTACCAGCTAGGTAATAATTTCTCTGAGTACGAGCTAGGTAATGATCTCTCTGAGTACCAGCTAGGTAATAATCTCTCTGAGTACCAGCTAGGTAATAATCTCTCTGAGTACCAGCTAGGTAATAATCTCTCTGAGTACCAGCTAGGTAATAATCTCTCTGAGTACCAGCTAGGTAATAATCTCTCTGAGTACCAGCTAGGTAATAATCTCTCTGAGTAGCAGCTAGGTAATAATCTCTCTGAGCACCAGCTAGGTAATAATTTCTCTGAGCACCAGCTAGGTAATAATCTCTCTGAGTACCAGCTAGGTAATAATCTCTCTGAGTACCAGCTAGGTAATAATCTCTCTGAGTACCAGCTAGGTAATAATCTGAAAAAGTGTTTCAGTTATCTTATTGCATCAAATGACTCGAGATCCATCATTTCCAGATGAGGTGTCTCCCTCTGTCTACGCAACACAAGTGACATTTTTAGAACAACTTTTTTTTCCATGTGCTTTACAGTAACTCGGCATAGACCCTGAAAAAGAAAATATACACTGAGTATAGGAAAAACTCCTTAGAAGGAAGAAACCTCAAGAGGATCCTGGCTTTGAGAAAAAGAGAGAGTGGGGTGTGTGCAAATAACGGATTTTTATTTATCTAAGAAACTTGAAAAGAGACTAATTGAAAGCCTTTTTAGCAGGAAACCAGAGCTGCTGGTGAACAATATCTCCTAGAAGTTTATGCTTTTAGCTGCTCGGGTTTAGCCCTGTTCAAGGAGGTAACTTTTTATAGACTAATTATACAATGCCATCTTGGTACTGCTTGGCAAACAAACACTTTGGTTTGTAATCATATGCTTTCAACTATAGAGAGTAGTTCCAAAAACTCCAGCCGCGCTAAAAATGGTAGATTCTACAAGATTCTATAAGAAGTTATAGAATTTTCCGATCCTACCCTTCCATTCGTTCTGTTCTGTTCTGTCTGTACATTCTGCCTACTGTGCTGGAAAAACATGGCGTCCAACCAAGAGAGAGAGTCAGATTTTTGAGGTTTGGTCGTAGAGGCCTGTGTGTGCCAACACAGGAGGGGTCCTCAAATTAAAGTAATTAAGTTGGGCTACAGGCCCAGTTAGCAGCATGAGCAAGATCTCTGACATTTTCCTGCTGACCAGATTAGAGAGCAAACCTTGCTAGCCTTTCCGACCCTCTCTTGCCAAGCCAAGTTGTATCTGTACACGCTAGCCCCGGGTGGTGAAGGAGGAGGAGGAAGAGGAGGAGGAGCAGGAGGAGGAGGAGGAGGAGAAAGAGGTTGAGACCAGGTGGTGAAGGAGGAGGAGGAAGCGGAGGAGGAGGAGGAAGAGAGGGTGTATGGAGAGGAGGAGAAAGAGGTTGAGACCAGGGGGTGAAGGAGGAGGAGGAGGAAGCGGAGGAGGAGGAGGAGGAGAAGGTGTATGGAGAGGAGGAGAAAGAGGTTGAGACCAGGGGGTGAAGGAGGAGGAGGAGGAAGCGAAGGAGGAGGAGGAGGAGGAGGAGGAGGAGGAAGAGAGGGTGTATGGAGAGGAGGAGAAAGATGTTGAGACCAGGGGGTGGAAGAGGGAGAAGGGAGGGAGGGTAGAGGAGGGTCGTTGCAGAAACACATTTTTTGCTGTAGTATCGCTGAGCTAGCAGACAGCAAGTCTGAGGTCATTCTGGGCAACGCTGGTGTAAGACTGCCACCCTACACTACAGACCCAACCCCTCCAGAGCTTTTCATTTACAATACACCAAGCCTGTTGAAGGACAGGTAAAACACCTGAGTTTGTAAGGACCAATTGGGTCAAGTTACTCCACTAGAGAAGGAATAGGGTACCATTTGTGATGCAGGCTAGATTTGCAGGGCAAGACCCTTTGCCAATGTAAGGTCATTTGGTGACCCCATGCTCATACGATGAAGAATGACCAGTCTGAGACTTGAAGGCTTGTGTAAGCTCCCCGAGCTAACGCCTAGGCTTTAACCTTTGAACTCATAGGGCTAACATAGAGTCCTGTGGTGTGCAGGAGACCGTAGCTCAAAGCAAGCCGACACGGCTGTGTATAGAGTGGGAGGTAGCCTAGAGAGCTAGGTAGGTAGACCTGGGTGTGATTTTTGAACATTCCATGTTATCTACTGCTGTTGTGCCCTTGAGCAAAACACTTTAAGAACCACATCAGAGGAAGATGACACCACTATTTCAACATAATTTTTGCGTCCTAGAGAGGAAATGCACATTTAGGTCACACCTTGAAGAATGATGAAGGCTACTTTACAGTTGAAGTCATACATTTACATACACCTAAGCCAAATACATTTAAACTCAGTTTTTCACAATTCCTGACATTTAATCCTGGTAAAAATTCCCTGTTATAGATCAGTTAGGAACACCACTTTTTTTTAAGAATGTGAAATATCAGAATAATAGTAGAGAGAATTATTTATTTCAGCTTTTATTTCTTTCATCACATTCCCAGTGGGTCAGAAGTTTACATACACTCAATTAGTATTTGGTAGCATTGGTTTTAAATTGTTTAACTTGGGTCAAACATTTCGGGTAGCCTTCCACAAGCTCCCCACAATAAGTTGGGTGAATTTTGGCCCATTCCTCCTGACAGAGCTGGTGTACCTGAGTCAGGTTTGTAGGCCGCCTTGCTCGCACATGCTTTTTCAGTTCTGCCCACAAAAGTTATATGGGATTGAGGTCAGAGCTTTGCGATGGCCACTCCAATACCTTGACTTTGTTGTCCTTAAGCCATTTTGCCAGAACTTTGGAAGTATGCTTGGGGTCATTGGGCATTTGGAAGACTCATTTGCAGCCAAGCTTTAACTGATGTCTTGAGATGTTGCTTCATTATATCCACATAATTTTCCATCCACATCATTTTCCAGCCTCATGAAACCATCTATTTTGTGAAGTGCACCAGTCCCTCCTGCAGCAAAGCACCCCCACAACATGATGCTGCCACCCCCATGCTTCACGGTTGGGATGGTGTTCTTCAGCTTGCAAGCCTCCCCCTTTTTTTCTCCAAACATAACGATGGTCATTATGGCCAAACAGTTCTATCTTTGTTTCATCAGACCAGAGGATATTTCTCCAAAAAGTATGATATTTGTCCCCATATGCAGTTGCAAACTGTAGTCTGGCTTTTCTATGGCGGTTTTGGAGCAGTGGCTTCTTCCTTGCTGAGCGGCCTTTCAGGTTATGTCGATATAGGACTCATTTAACTGTGGATATTGATACATTTGTACCTGTTTCCTCCAGCATCTTGACATGGTCCTTTGCTGTTGTTGTGGGATTGATTTGCACTTTTCGCACCAAAGTACATTCATCTCTAGGAGACAGAACCTGTCTCCTTCCTGAGTGGTATGACGGCTGCTTGGTACCATGGTGTTTATACTTGCGTACTGTTGTTTGTACAGATGAATGTGGTACCTTCAGGCGTTTGGAAATGGCTCCCAACGATGAACCAGACTTGTGGAGGTCTACAATTTTCTTCTGAGGTCTTGGCAGATTATTTTTTTTTTCCCATGATGTCAAGCAAAGAGACACTGAGTTTGAAGGTAGGCCTTGAAATACATCCACAGGTACACCTTCAATTGACTCAAATTATGCCAATTAGCCTATCAGAAGCTTCTAAAGCCATGACATCATTTTCTGGAATTTTCCATGCTGTTTAA
This sequence comes from Oncorhynchus clarkii lewisi, assembly GCF_045791955.1. Taxonomy (NCBI): domain Eukaryota; kingdom Metazoa; phylum Chordata; class Actinopteri; order Salmoniformes; family Salmonidae; genus Oncorhynchus; species Oncorhynchus clarkii. The sequence continues at coordinate 5,382,901 of NC_092166.1, read as the reverse complement.
AGGCACAGTCAACTTAGTGTATGTAAACTTCTGACCCACTGGAATTGTGATACAGTGAATTATAAGTGAAATAATCTGTCTGCAAACAATTGTTGGACAATTGACTTGTGTCATGCACATAGTAGATGTCCTAACCGAATTGCCAAAACTATAGTTTGTGATCAAGAAATTTGTGGAGTGGTTGAAAAACGAGTTTTAATGACTCCAACCTAAGTGTTTGTAAACTTCCGACTTCAACTCTACATATTCACTAATTGGGAATTTCCATGTGGAGCTGATAAACATCAACAAATAGGGTTAGTGTCAGTGTAGCTAGCTAGCATGCTAATCTTATCTGCTGTTGCTGAGGTTTCCTTAACTATAACATTGGCTCTATGGTTGGTCCTGATTTGTCATAATCATTGATTTGGGGAATACGTTGCCTCAGATGGAAACCACTGGCCTATCTTTGATTTCGCTGTCTATTTTTATCTCCAAAGTTTTGTCATCTTCCATAAGTTGCGGCCGCGAATCCGCCATAGAAATAGTTAGAAATGCCTCTCGAGTGGCGCAGTGGTCTAAGGCACTGCATCGCAGTGCTAGCCGTGCCACTAGAGATTTTGGGTTCGAGTCCAGGCTCTGTCGCTGTGACAGGGACAACCATGGGGCGGCACACAATTTGCCCAGGATCATCCGGGTTAGGGGAGGGTTTGGCTGGCAGGGATGTCCCTGTCCCATCACACGCAGTGACTCCTGTGGAGGGCACAAATCAAAATCAAATCAAATGTATTTATGTAGCCCTTTGTACATCAGCTGATATCTCAAAGTGCTGTACAGAAACCCAGCCTAAAACCCCAAACAGCAAGCAATGCAGGTGTAGAAGCACGGTGGCTAGGAAAAACTCCCTAGAAAGGCCAAAACCTAGGAAGAAACCTAGAGAGGAACCAGGCTATGTGGGGTGGCCAGTCCTCTTCTGGCTGTGCCGGGTGGAGATTATAACAGAACATGGCCAAGATGTTCAAATGTTTATAAATGACCAGCATGGTCAAATAATAATAATCACAAACAGAACAGTTGAAACTGGAGCAGCAGCACAGCCAGGTGGACTGGGGACAGCAAGGAGTCATGATGTCAGGTAGTCCTGAGGCATGTTCCTAGGGCTCAGGTCCTCCCAGAGAGAGAAAGAAAGAGATAATTAGAGAGGGCATACTTAAATTCACACAGGACACCGGATAGGACAGGAGAAGTACTCCAGATATAACTGACCCTAGCCCCTCGACACATAAACTACTGCAGCATAAATACTGGAGGCTGAGACAGGAGGGGTCAGGAGCCACTGTGGCCCCATCCGAGGACACCCCGGACAGGGCCAAACAGGAAGGATATAACCCCACCCACTTTGCCAAAGCACAGCCCCCACACCTCTAGAGGGATATCTTCAACCACCAACTTACCATCCTGAGACAAGGCCGAGTATAGCCGACAAAGATCTCCACCACGGCACAACCCAAGGGGGGCGCCAACCCAGACAGGAAGATCACATCAGTGACTCAACCCACTCAAGTGATGCACCCTCCTAGGGACGGTATGAAAGAGCCCTAGTAAGCCAGTACCTCAGCCCCTGTAATAGGGTTAGAGGCAGAGAATCCCAGTGGGGAACCGGCCAGGCAGAGACAGCAAGGGCGGTTTGTTGCTCCAGAGCCTTTCCGTTCACCTTGCCACTCCTGGGCCAGACTACACTCAATCATATGACCCACTGAAGAGATGAGTCTTCAGTAAAGACTCGGTTGAGACCGAGTTTGCGTCTCTCACATGGGTAGGTAGACCATTCCATAAAAATTGAGCTCTATAGGAGAAAGCCCTGCCTCCAGCTGTTTGCTTAGAAATTCTATGGACAATTAGGAGGCCGTAGCGTACGTGTAGGTACAATTAGGAGACCGTAGCGTACGTGTAGGTATGTACGGCAGGACCAAATCAGAAAGATAGGTAGGAGCAAGCCCATGCAATGCTTTGTAGGTTAGCAGTAAAACCTTGAAATCAGCCCTTGCCTTGACAGGAAGCCAGTGTAGGGAGATGAATGGCACAGTGTTTCTTTTGACACATTGGTTCCGGCTGGCTTCCGGGTTAAGTGGGCATTGTGTCAAGAAACAGTGTGGGTTGGGTTCTGTTTCAGAGGACCCACGACTTCAGTCTCTCCCGAGTTTCAGCGCTGAGACAAGACTGTAACTACCAATTGGATACCATGAAATCGGGTGTAAATTATTGTTATAAATAAATAAATAAATGAAATAGTAAGAAAGAACAAGTCGAAGCTCTGGTGATAGGGATAAATATAGCAAGAAAGCTGATATGCGTTTTTCTACATTGCAATGGACATGGTGTAACATGGTAGGTAGGCTGCAGGCTTCAGTGCGCTACAGCAAAGCGGAGTCAGCCCGATCTCATAGTTCTCACAATGGAAGTGAAAGTACTTTGCTCATGATAATGAATGCCTCAAATGATAATATAATGAATGATAAGTTCCTTTAATTTTCTTGTGGGTTTCGAGCTAAAGTTACACCAATCAAAGCAGTGGAGCGTGTAGAGAGGCTTTGGTGGTCAAAACCATTCATCTCGGGGCGACGGGGGGAAGCTGGTTTACAAAATGCTATCATATCACGCCTTTATACCATTTATAAAATGGTCATAAATATTTCTTATTATTATACAGGCTAACTCAAAAATAAGTGAAAATGTACAAATGATCTAATGGATTATGATAATTCTGTGTAAAAACAGAGGAGGTGCAAAAACACACGTTTTCACCCCCAATTTTAACGTGCTCCTTGGCTCAGGCTGCCAAGTGTACACGAGGCTCTTTGGCTCGTCTCAGTCGCAAAGAGGAATAACTCTGCAGCTGTTTCTGATCAATAAAACAATGTCATTCTGGTGGGTGGCAACATTCAGATCAAACAAAGCCTTGAAATGAAACGTAGGTTGAAAATAATTTGTATGTCACATCATAGGAAAAGACACCGCATTCACTCGGATTTGCACGAAGTGTACATATCGGGTTTTTTGTCACTTCAAGGCTAAATAAATCATATTTTGACTTAAAACGATGACTTGTTTAGTTAAATCATTGCGCAATATCACGAGTAAACTCTGCCCATCTTCTTTTAGCTTAAAAAATGGGTTTCTACTGGTTTTGGGCGTTTAAGGACGAAACTGCACATTCAGATAGACAAGCACATTTCTTTAACAGTGATACTATAATGTAAAATTGGTCCAATCTACACACAATGTAAACACAATACATTCACAGTGACGACATATATACATCCTCTTGAAAACGGTCTGAAAGTACACCCATATGCGATCCACATTCAACATTTTTAATTAACCAATGAGGACATACAAACTAATCTTTGTTTTATGACGACACACATTGATCTACCCCTTATTCCAAACTCTTCATCCTGACTTTAGAGTAACGCTCTGTGATAACGTTCTGAACACTGACAAACTCGAATACATGTGGTTTGGATTTGTGTGACAATTATTACAATTAAACTGTCAAATAATGTCTCTCAACGTCACACTGTGGAGAACCAACTCAAGGACAATGCATGCGTACCAAAAAGCAACATATTCCCTATATAGTGTACTACTTTTTGACCAGAGCCCTATGGCACCCTATTCCCTATATAGTGCACTACTTTTTGACCAGAGCCCTATGGCACCCTATTCCCTATATAGTGCACTGCTTTTGATCAGAGCCCTTATGGGCCCTTATGGGCTCTGATCAAAAGTAGTGCACTATATAAGGAATAGGGTGCCATTTGGGATGCTACCCAGAGCTCTATAGCTAACACCTGTGCTTCCATTCTCTGTTCCAATGCTCGTTTTTTTTTTGCAATAATTATCTTCCCTTTCTTCTCCACTTGCTTTCCAAAGTTTCTTACTTTGAAAGAAATCTTTTAAAATCTGGAAAACATTTCATTTTGGCCGCTAAAGCTTTGATATCACAGTTTGATGGTCTTGTTGGGCATTTAACCTATTCTTTCTCATGCATTCAGGAAATGCCTGGAATCGCTGTTGATGCCCTCCAACTTTTAAGTGTTTTATATATAGCTTCATCCCTTACAATCAGGTGATGATTACTAACACTGTAATGATTAAAGTAATAATTTAGACTGTTTGATAGTGTTGGCCAAAGAATTATAAAAATGTAAAAAATCGAAATGACGCTATTTACATTGATTACATTCAGATGTAATTGATTTCATCCAATTATAAGGAAACCCAATACCACTGCAGAGGAATGTATAAATTATACGCTATGGGTGTTGTAGATAAAAGTGTAATGTCTTGTTATTTCGCATCAGTGTCTCTCCCTCTGTCCCTCCATCCATCTCAGTATGACAATACGACATGAAGAATATTGGATAACTGATGCGACTCCTAATCAACGCTCCAACACTTTCTTGTAACTAAGGACGTCTGGACACTCTTGAATGACAGATGGTTGGGCGGGACCAGGAGTCAACTTTCCAGCATGGTGATTCGCTAAACGGAACATTTTCCATGTCAGTTTCCTGCTAGTCGCGGTTCAGAGGTTCGTGCCGCCTCCCTCCCTCCAGACTGCGCGCGCGGCTCTCGGAGCAATCGAACTGTCTCCGGTACTTTGCTGAACGCCCGTACACCTTCAGTCTAAGGGCTGGAGATAAGGGAAAGTGGAGCAAGAGGCCCAGTTTGGCACTAAAGAAGAAACGAATTCTGTTTTCCACTTATGGCTTTGTTGTAGTAACAACAATTACCAACAACACACCGATATATTGTTTTGGTGGATTTGTGGAAGGAAAAGGACACACATTTTGTTCTGAAAGGTCGGCCGTTTTTTTTTCAGAAGCTTTGTGGCGTTGAGTGAGAGACCATGGAGATGCAAATATGGTCCACAAGGTGGAAAACCAAGAGCCGGCTTTTGTACCCCACTCTAACCACCATCGTCACTCTCACTGTCCTTCTGCAAGTCGTCAATGTCCAAGCAGGTAAGTATCTGTCATTGGCGGAACGCGTTTCAGAACCGTTCACCTCGCAAACTCTCCCTGATGTTTCTTGGGGACGTGCAGGGTTGGTTTATCAATTGATCACATCGTTTCAGTAGAGCCAGTGCCGCACTCACTGTGCTGTTTCTGCTGATATTGACAGCACACTGAAAGAAACATGTAAATAACGAATGTCAATGCCAGTGTCATAAAATGCATGACTTAAGTTTCACCACATGTGAATCCATGATCAAATATAAGAATGTTTCAGATATGGCCAGTGCCACACTTTTTAAAAGAATGTGTGTGTGTGTGTGTGTGTGTGTGTGTGTGTGTGTGTTTGTGTGTGTGTGTGTGTGTGTGTGTGTGTGTGTGTGTGTGTGTAAATCGCGATGTGAAATGCTCTCGTTAGCCTACGTTACAGACAGTGATGCTACCGCCTTTCAGCGGTGAACACCCAGCGAGACTCGTACAGGTGCGCTCGAACGGTCCTCCAGATTCTATCGCTCCGCTCTTTGCGTGATACCCCAAAATAGCGGCTCGTACGTGGCATTCTGTTGTGGAGGTATTACCGGTCAAACTGTTCCCATGCCGCTCTCATGCGAATGTTTTAAATGCTTTAGCCAGACAAATAGGCTTTGTTTGTCCCGGTGGTCCGCTGTAATGTGGACACAGCTATCGAGAGAGGAATTCCGTAGGGTAGCAATCTCACACCTCGGCTAGAGAATCCTATAGCCACTGCATATCTTTTCATAGGTTAACGTCAGAGTATTGATACGGTTAACGTCAGAGTATTGAGACGGTTAACGTCAGAGTATTGATTCGACTTTCTCACCTTCCCAAAAGAACCGCGTAATACGGACGGACGGCTCTGACTTTTACGCATGAGTGTGTAGAGTTTGGTAGACTGCACATCAGCCGTAGGCGCTCCGTGGTTTAAAACTGAGACAGATGTGTTATAACATAACTTTCCACACATTAATTATTAACTAGAACTATATGCTGGTTTTGAAATGTATCAATTGATTTCACCTATTTTATCTTGCCAATACGATTTTTTATACATTTTAACGTCACTATCTTCCAAACTATCTGTCAATGTATATTCTCGTGACATCCTCGATGTGTATTTAGCATACTGCATGTCAGCAATTCACTCAATTTGCCTAATTTTGGAGGCATTTTCCTATATGGTTTCAGGATATTTTAAAGTGATTCATAGACTTTTCACACAAACGGTATGAGGCACTGTTGTACCATGGGAGAATATGCTACTGCGTATAGGTAGTACTGTCGCCTATGGGGCGATGCTCTCAATTGTAGGAATGAAGTACATATAGAGGCCAGAAGTAGAAAACACCGTTTCTCCGCTCTACCCTGGTTACCACTAAGCCCAATGAGTCCCCACTCTACCCTGGTTACCACTAAGCCCAATGAGTCTCCACTCTGCCCTGGTTACCACTAAGCCCAATGAGTCTCCACTCTACCCTGGTTACTTCTAAGCCCAATAACTCTCCATTCTACCCTGGTTACCACTAAGCCCAATGACTCTCCACTCTTCCCTGGTTACCACTAAGTCCAATAACTCTCCACTTTTCCCTGGTTACCACTAAGCCCAATAACTCTCCACTCTTCCCTGGTTACCACTAAGCCCAATGAGTCTCCACTCTTCCCTGGTTACCACTAAGTCCAATAACTCTCCACTCTACCCTGGTTACCACTAAGCCCAATAACTCTCCACTCTTCCCTGGTTACTACTAAGCCCAATAAGCCTCCACTCTTCCCTGGTTACTACTAAGCCCAATAACTCTCCACTCTTCCCTGGTTACCACTAAGCCCAATGACTCTCCACTCTTCCCTGGTTACCACTAAGTCCAATAACTCTCCACTCTTCCCTGGTTACCACTAAGCCCAAGTCCAATAACTCTCCACTCTACCCTGGTTACTACTAAGCCCAATAACTCTCCACTCTTCCCTGGTTACTACTAAGCCCAATAAGCCTCCACTCTTCCCTGGTTACCACTAAGCCCAATAACTCTCCACTCTTCGCTGGTTACCACTAAGCCCAATGAGTCTCCACTCTGCCCTGGTTACCACTAAGCCCAATGAGTCTCCACTCTACCCTGGTTACTTCTAAGCTCAATAACTCTCCATTCTACCCTGGTTACCACTAAGCCCAATGACTCTCCACTCTTCCCTGGTTACCACTAAGTCCAATAACTCTCCACTTTTCCCTGGTTACCACTAAGCCCAATAACTCTCCACTCTTCCCTGGTTACCACTAAGCCCAATGAGTCTCCACTCTTCCCTGGTTACCACTAAGTCCAATAACTCTCCACTCTACCCTGGTTACCACTAAGCCCAATAACTCTCCACTCTTCCCTTGTTACTACTAAGCCCAATAAGCCTCCACTCTTCCCTGGTTACCACTAAGCCCAATAACTCTCCACTCTTCCCTGGTTACCACTAAGCCCAATGACTCTCCACTCTTCCCTGGTTACCACTAAGTCCAATAACTCTCCACTCTTCCCTGGTTACCACTAAGCCCAATGAGTCTCCACTCTTCCCTGGTTACCACTAAGTCCAATAACTCTCCACTCTACCCTGGTTACTACTAAGCCCAATAACTCTCCACTCTTCCCTGTTTACTACTAAGCCCAATAAGCCTCCACTCTTCACCGGTTACCACTAAGCCCAATAACTCTCCACTCTTCCCTGGTTACCACTAAGCCCAATGAGTCTCCACTCTTCCCTGGTTACCACTAAGTCCAATAACTCTCCACTCTTCCCTGGTTCCCACTAAGCCCAATAACTCTCCACTCTACCCTGGTTACCACTAAGCCCAATAAGTATCTACTCTACCCTGGTTACCACTAAGCCCAATGAGTCTCCACTCTTCCCTGGTTACCACTAAGCCCAATGAGTCTCCACTCTTCCCTGGTTACCACTAAGCCCAATAACTCTCCACTCTTCCCTGGTTCCCACTAAGCCCAATAACTCTCCACTCTACCCTGGTTACCACTAAGCCCAATAAGTATCTACTCTACCCTGGTTACCACTAAGCCCAATGAGTCTCCACTCTGCCCTGGTCACCACTAAGCCCAATAAGGGCCGTTGGTGGAAAGAGTTCTCTCATCTGTGTCTACAAACTAGCCTACAGTATGTCTGGCTCAGGATAATTGCTTATTTCCCTTGAATGTAGATATTATGAAATGAATATTGGTTAGCCCCTGCTGTTATATATGTGTTGATTCTGTTAAGTTGACTTTGATATTATGAGCTAAGGCAGCTAGTCAATATCAATAGCTGAACCATGCCTAAATTATTACGGTGAGAAGTGGAACCTATTCCTAGGACACCAAAGGGTGCCATGAATCTATGGGTCCATCATTGTGTCTGTAGCCATTTTAACTTACAATGGGTTTTCCTTTGTTGTTTTTTTGCCGGCACGTATTACAGTAGCCTAGGTCGATTTACATCAACTAATCAAGATATTGATTGACTACAGAACCAGTATCTTACATTCTACAGTCTAGCTGTAATTCTAAAGAGGTTTCTGTCCATGTAAGGTTCCATCTTGGGTGACATGGGGTGTGTCTGTCTGTGATGTCAGCTGATATCTCTGAATTGGTCACCACAACTTCCTCTACTCAGGATGATATGCCGTCTGTCTGGACAGTTCCTGTGGTTGGAATGTTCTGTGCAACCAAACCCTCCCCCCAACCTCCACCTTTCTTTTCCCACCCTTCACCCTCCTCTTCTCACCCGTATCCTCCCTTTGAATATATTGTAGATAACTAACAATTAGATTATTAGGGGACATTATTCCAGATATAGCCTGTTAAACTAGATACCCATCTATAATGGAATAACTCACACCCACACAGGCATGGCTCATCTATCCTCCTCTTCCTCCTCCTCCTTCTCCTCCCTTTTCTCCTCCTCCTCCTCCTCCTCCTCCTCCTCCTCTTCCTACTCCTCCTCCTCTTCCTACTCCTTCTCCTCCTTTTTCTCCTCCTCTTCCTCCTCCTCCTCCTCCTCTTCCTCCTCTTCCTCCTCCTCCTCCTCCTCTTCCTCATCTTCCTCCTCCTCCTCTTCCTCCTCCTCCTCCTCTTCCTCCTCCTTCTCCTCTTCCCCCTCCTCCTCTTCCTCCTCCTCCTCTTCCTCCTCCTTCTCCTCTTCCTCCTCCTCCTCTTCCTACTCCTTCTCCTCCTCCTCCTCCTCCTCTTCCTACTCCTCCTCCTCTTCCTCCTCCTCCTCTTCCTCTTCCTTCTCCTCTTCCTCCTCCTCCTCTTCCTACTCCTTCTCCTCCTCCTCCTCCTCCTCTTCCTACTCCTCCTCCTCTTCCTCCTCCTCCTCTTCCTCCTCCTTCTCCTCTGTGTGTGATGTTTAAACAGACCAGAATTGCATAATGTGACTAGCAAACATTTACAGGCTTTCCAGGGATCTGTAATTGTCACTTATGCTGCCAACTATGTATAGATGGTGACAAGAAACAGCACAGAGAAAGATTATAGCCTACATCTCATGATGTTAGGTACACCAACCCAAAAGAGCCCCCAAAAGCCACAGAGCCTTAATAAGGCAAAAGGCAGGAATTAAAAAGTGAATCATGAAAGGCAAGCAAAATTTGAGTGTCACTCTTTGGGTAGGAAAACATAGTGGAAATAGTCTGGATTATAGATGCTTCCAGAATGTGCTTCATTCGTTTAGTTTCAACCTAAAGGGGATACTTTTCCTTTATGGCTTTATCCAAATAGCATTTTAACACTGAAAGTGTGAAAATAACCAACCCAAAAGACAGAGTGAATGTTTTGTTCTGTTCTGTTCTGTTCTGGGTTATCGTTTGAGAGCTGTAGTGCTGCTGTTTTAAAAAACTGCTCGTCTCAAATGTCTCTACCAGATGTGGTCACGTGTGTCTGCACAATGCTCCGTTCGGTTCCTTCGTTCGTTCGGCCTGGGGGAGAAATGTGCTCCTCAGCTCTCCCTCATCAGTGTCTCAGGCCTGTTAACATGACAGACAGTTGGCCTGCTTCCCAAATGGCACCCTAACCCCTACCACACAGTAGTGCACAACTTTTGAACACGGACTGTAGGGCCCTATGATATAGGGAGTAGGCTGCCATTTGGGAAACAGACCGAAAGTATATGACAGGGCCCTGACAGTAGACAGGCAGCAGAGGACTGTCATGTATATCACAGGGCCCTGACAGCAGACAGGCAGCAGAGGACTGTCATGTATATCACAGGGCCCTGACAGTAGACAGGCAGCAGAGGACTGTCATGTATATCACAGGGCCCTGACAGTAGACAGGCAGCAGAGGACTGTCATGTATGTCACAGGGCCCTGACAGCAGACAGGCAGCAGAGGACAGTCATGTATATCACAGGGCCCTGACAGCAGACAGGCAGCAGAGGACTGTCATGTATATCACAGGGCCCTGACAGCAGACAGGCAGCAGAGGACTGTCATGTATATCACAGGGCCCTGACAGTAGACAGGCAGCAGAGGACTGTCATGTATATCACCAGGCCCTGACAGTAGACAGGCAGCAGAGGACTTTCATGTATATCACAGGGCCCTGACAGTAGACAGGCAGCAGAGGACTGTCATGTATATCACCGGGCCCTGACAGCAGACAGGCAGCAGAGGACTGTCATGTATATCACAGGGCCCTGACAGTAGACAGGCAGCAGAGGACTGTCATGTATATCACAGGGCCCTGACAGTAGACAGGCAGCAGAGGACTGTCATGTATATCACAGGGCCCTGACAGCAGACAGGCAGCAGAGGACTGTCATGTATATCACAGGGCCCTGACAGTAGACAGGCAGCAGAGGACTGTCATGTATATCACCGGGCCCTGACAGTAGACAGGCAGCAGAGGACTTTCATGTATATCACAGGGCCCTGACAGTAGACAGGCAGCAGAGGACTGTCATGTATATCACCAGGCCCTGACAGCAGACAGGCAGCAGAAGACTGTCATGTATATCACAGGGCCCTGACAGTAGACAGGCAGCAGAGGACTGTCATGTATATCACAGGGCCCTGACAGTAGACAGGCAGCAGACGACTGTCATGTATATCACAGGGCCCTGACAGTAGACAGGCAGCAGAGGACTGTCATGTATATCACCAGGCCCTGACAGTAGACAGGCAGCAGAGGACTGTCATGTTTATCACCGGGCCCTGACAGCAGACAGGCAGCAGAGGACTGTCATGTATATCACAGGGCCCTGACAGTAGACAGGCAGCAGAGGACTGTCATGTATATCACAGGGTCCTGACAGCAGACAGGCAGCAGAGGACTGTCATGTATATCACAGGGCCCTGACAGTAGACAGGCAGCAGAGGACTGTCATGTATATCACAGGGCCCTGACAGTAGACAGGCAGCAGAGGACAGTCATGTATATCACCGGGCCCTGACAGCAGACAGGCAGCAGAGGACTGTCATGTATATCACCGGGCCCTGACAGTAGACAGGCAGCAGAGGACAGTCATGTATATCACCGGGCCCTGACAGTAGACAGGCAGCAGAGGACTGTCATGTATATCACAGGGCCCTGACAGCAGACAGGCAGCAGAGGACTGTCATGTATATCACAGGGCCCTGACAGTAGACAGGCAGCAGAGGACTGTCATGTATATCACCGGGCCCTGACAGTAGACAGGCAGCAGAGGACTGTCATGTATATCACAGGGCCCTGACAGCAGACAGGCAGCAGAGGACTGTCATGTATATCACAGGGCCCTGACAGTAGACAGGCAGCAGAGGACTGTCATGTATATCACCAGGCCCTGACAGTAGACAGGCAGCAGAGGACTGTCATGTATATCACAGGGCCCTGACAGCAGACAGGCAGCAGAGGACAGTCATGTATATCACCGGGCCCTGACAGCAGACAGGCAGCAGAGGACTGTCATGTATATCACCGGGCCCTGACAGTAGACAGGCAGCAGAGGACTGTCATGTATATCACCGGGCCCTGACAGTAGACAGGCAGCAGAGGACAGTCATGTATATCACCGGGCCCTGACAGCAGACAGGCAGCAGAGGACTGTCATGTATATCACAGGGCCCTGACAGTAGACAGGCAGCAGAGGACTGTCGTTCATATTTGAAGATGATTGTTAGTTTACTTCTAAGATATCCAGTTTAGATAGACAGTTTGCCTACGAGTGACTGGGACTGGTAACATTTAACTGTAGTCAAATCCCCTTTCCTTCAGTAGGAGTTTCTGCCCCTTTGTCATTAAATAGAATATGGTTTATAATTGGCATTGTGGTGCGGAAGGAAATATGTCTCAATCTAGTCACACGTCGCATTCTACCACCACCTCTGAAGGATGCAACGTTTTTTAAATTATTATTATTCTTTTTAAAGATACTTATGTAGTGCTGCTAAAGGGTTTCGGGATATTGCCTGTTTTTTTTTTTTTAGCGCTTCTGTGAGGAGGTGGTTTGGAAGGAAATGGGGTTGGTGGAGGGAGGGATAGAGGGAAAAGGGGAGAAGAGGCGGTGGGGGGGGGGGGGGGCAATTCCTGGCCAATTCAACACATCTGGAATATATGAGTCTTGGAGGTATGCAGTAATGCAGCAAGGCATTCTCCAGCTCACAAAGAGGCCTTTGGTTCAGCATGATTCTCTTTTCTTCTTGACAACCAGTAGCTCAGTACTCGGGACAATATACAGACGGAGCAGGAGACTTTGGTTTTTTTTATGGGGCATCTTCTAGAGGGGAGAAAGATTATTTTTTTTATTAATAAAAAGAAATTAAAAAAAAACCTTTCAGTGAAGTTATCTCATAACGTGACTTGTATTTAAACATTTTGGGGCTTTTTTTTTTTATTGGGTATCTTCTAGAGGGGAGAGAGATTTTAAAAATGTAAAAAAAAAATTAAAAAAACTTTCAGGTGAAGTTATCGCATAACGTGACTTGTATTAGTTCTGTGTGAGTTTGAGTGCAGTTCGGACTGCAGGACTTGTGGTCCTCAGAGAGAAAGGACCTGTTCAGTCATTCCAAAGAAACCAATTCAACTCCGACAACAAAAGCAGTAAGAAAGGAATGAGACATAAAGTGAGACCCAGGGCTCTATTTCCGGCTGGTGTTAAAAACGCACGTTAGTGTTCCATTTCATCATGAATAAACTGGCGCACTGGCATCTTCCAACCCCTAACGCCGGGTTCGGCAATGTACCTGTCTAGCATCAGCTCGCTTGGGCTGAGGTGGGAGGGCTGGAAACATTTGTTGTGTGTCCTTTTAAAGGAAAGATTAACCCATTTTTATGTAAATGTTTTAATATTTATATATATTCTATCTGAACGATGTTCTAACATTTAATGTTTTCATGTGCATCTAAGCGAGTGCCCTTCAAGTAGGCAAAACATTTGGCACCCGTAATAAAGTCTCTCTCACTGGAAATAAACAGGAATATGACTTCTAGATGGGAAGAAGAAGAAAAACAACTAGAGAAATGTTTTAAATTTAACATATTTAACTAATTTAACACCACGTGTTTCCTTCAAAACAAGTGCAAAAGTGTCCACTTCATGCAGCGTTTTCAGAC